>NC_138151.1:4302700-4310200 GCF_964199315.1 Orbicella franksi
CTTTTAATTTGGGGTTGGATTCCAAAATACCTAGGTGTTTTCTGATGATGCGACCAACATCAGGTAAATTTGGATTAAATGTTGTTACAAATGGAAACAATTTCTTCTCAGCTTTGGCACGAGTTCTAAGTAAGTCAGTTCTAGATGTAGTTAAGGCTTTAGAAAATTGATCTTCCACTAGTTTTGTGGGATAACCCTGATTGACTAGATAACCCTTGTATTCAGTTGCTCTCTCGGCAAGAAATACTTGTTCAGAGCAGTTTCTCTGTAACCTAGTTGCTATGCCATAAGGGATAGCCTTGAAAACGTGTTTGGGGTGAGCACTTGATGGTGGAAGATACAAGAGCAATCACTCGGTTTTTAAGGAAAACTTTTTCCTACAAATTCATGGCACAGCCATGGGCCCAAAGAACGCCTGTAGTTACGCGGATCTTGCCATGGGGGAAATAGATTATCAAGCTAAATTTTCTGGCCCCTAAGGCCGACTTTATGGTGGCGATACCGTGACGATGTTTTTGATCTCTGGCAACAAGGCCTTCCTGCACTGCATGAGTTTACTGACTTTATAAATTCCCTATATCCTACCATTAAATTTGAATTAGTTTTTTCTGAACGCGAGCTTCACGTGCTAGATTTAACTTTACATCTCATCGGGGGTTTCATCCAGACAGACGTTTATTCAAAGCCAACTGATAGCCACTTGTATCTTCCACCATCAAGTGCTCACCCCAAACACGTTTTCAAGGCTATCCCTTATGGCATAGCAACTAGGTTACAGAGAAACTGCTCTGAACAAGTATTTCTTGCCGAGAGAGCAACTGAATACAAGGGTTATCTAGTCAATCAGGGTTATCCCACAAAACTAGTGGAAGATCAATTTTCTAAAGCCTTAACTACATCTAGAACTGACTTACTTAGAACTCGTGCCAAAGCTGAGAAGAAATTGTTTCCATTTGTAACAACATTTAATCCAAATTTACCTGATGTTGGTCGCATCATCAGAAAACACCTAGGTATTTTGGAATCCAACCCCAAATTAAAAGAATTTTTTCCGCCAAATTCCATCATAGCCTCTTTTCGAAGATCTAAAAACCTTAAGGAGTTGTTAGCGCCATCTCGTTATGGCTCTAACACTAAGGTTGAAGAGGTTGTTGAGGTTAAGGGTTGCTTTAAATGCAAAAGAACAAGATGTGATCTCTGTCGCAACTACTTTGTTGAATCAAATTCTTTCCAAAGTTTTCAAACAGGCAAGAGCTATAAGATACGATTGAAACTTTCCTGTGATTCAAAAAATATCATTTATTTGGCTTCGTGTAAGAAATGTAACTTACAATGCATTGGCTCTACAACAACAGATTTTAGAGTTAGATTTCGCAACCACAAGTCTGCTATGCTGACCAAGAAAAAGACTTGTGAGGTAGCGGTGCATTTCAACAGAACACCGCACGATTTAAACGACTTTTCTTTCCAGTGTATTGATCAAGTGCAGATAAATGCAAACAATACAAGTAACATCGAAAAGCTTTTAATCACTAAAGAGGCATATTGGAGTGCACAGTTGTTCTCTCTGGCACCTTTTGGCTTGAACAAACGTCAGGAATTCCACTCGAAAAAAAGAATAAACTACAATTAGCGCAAAAATAACTTGCAAATTTGGCGGTTATCTTAGTTCAGGTGTTCAAAGGCCCTGACCTTGGATCTTGTTAGCTTTGTTAGCGCTAGGTTTTCTCAGGGGCCCCCATCGGGGAATTTATTACATTATTGTTGTTTAAGGGCCCTGTTTAGGGCGCCTGTTGTACCTTGCCGCGGCATAGTTTCAAGGGCTTTGTTTGGGGATTTTGGGACCGCCTTTTTTGAACATTGAATATTTTACACGCGGGTCCCTTTACACTTTCGGCTGACTCGACGAATCGCGTTACTTTTTTGATATTAATCTTATTTGTATTATATTCGATTATTTATTCTTATTTGGTTTGTGTCTTTTGAGTTTTGTACCGCATTGTCATAGTATCTCGCTTAGTAATCACCGATTGTTTATCATTGGTTAATTTTTTTGTTTTCATGTGTTACCACGCCCTGTTATGTAATCATCTTTGTAATATGATGTCATTTTTTATACTGTAAACTTATTTAAGGTTATTGTAATTTATTATTCACTTGCACTGCAACTGATGAAGGTCTTTGACCGAAACGTTTATTTTTATTAAATTTTTAAACTTTTTTTTTTAGATTTCTTAGATTTTTTACTGTATATATATATATATATTTTTTTTTTTTTTTTTTCGCTCGAAGTTGTCCGTCCTCGTTTTCCACAATTGCCTATATATATATATATATATATATATATATACAGAGTGAATAAATGTTTGAAAGAAAATTCACCCTGAGCGGGATTTGAACCCACGTTCCCCCGCATACTAGTCGGGTGTGATATCCACTATACCATCAGAACAACCATGCTGGCAACACGGCAATCGAAGATGTGATTTTATGTGGAATAGAACGTGGTCTCCCAGGAGATTTTCTTTCAAGGTGACAAGGTAGGGGAAGCCTATAACTCCGTTTTTGAAATCCAACTAAGGATCAAGTTAATGATACACGACCGAAGTCAACTTAGCGGATGACAATGGAGGATCCACAAGGGATACAGGCTACTTTTAAATTAATATACACTGTATATGAAAGAACCTCTGACCCTGTACACCCCAGATAATCATATTTTAGAATGAATAAATGTTTGAGAGAAAATTCGCCCTGAGTGGGATTTGAACCCACGTCCGCCCGCATACTAGTCGGGTGTGATATGATATTACCGTATATATTAATTTAAAAGTAGCCTGTATCCCTTGTGGATCCTCCATTGTCATCCGCTAAGTTGACCTCGATCGTGTATCATGAACTTGATCCTTAGTTGGATTTCAAAAACGGAGTTATAGGCTTCCCCTACCTTGTCACCTTGAAAGAAAATCTCCTGGGAGACCACGTTCCATTCCACATAAAATCACATCTTCGATTGCCGTGTTACCAGCATGGTTGTTCTGATGGTGTAGTGGATATCACACCCGACTAGTATGCGGGGGGACGTGGGTTCAAATCCCCATTCCTGGGAAGTTTGTACTTACACTTAATTTGATACTGCATGTTAAATCCTAAGGTACCTAGAATAGCTAATGTGGACGCGCTATTATCAAAACAATATATATATATATATATATATATATTGTTTTGATAATAGCGCGTCCACATTAGCTATTCTAAGTACCTTAGGATTTAACATGCAGTATCAAATTAAGTGTATGTACAAACTTCCCAGGAATGTAAAATTGACAAATTAACCCTGAGGGCTGAAACAAGTTACTCTTACATTACAACTGTATGAATAAAATCACTGTCATTCAAAATATCTCGGTACCTGGTCTCCTTGCTTCATGATTCGCACAACCTGGTCATCATTTTTAACAGTGTCAAACCGTACACTGCTAAAACCTTCGCCTACTATATCAATCATTCTCGCATCTTCATCAAACACCAGCACGGCCGAGTCGCCTTGTGGGAGTCTGGACACAGCAACCTTACCATTCCAGTCGTAAGAGAAATACATTCCCTGAACAAACTTGTTTTCCCGGTTATAACCTGTTATATTACTCAGGAATCCATACTGGTTCCAAGAATACTTGACAGTAGTCGAAGTAGGGTAAATAATACTTGTCAGGTCACCGTAAAAGCTGTAGGTATAACGCGTAGTTTGTTCGTCCACGCTCACGGACAGCAATGCTGCTGTGTTCCAATCATAAGTGTAGAAACTGCAGAATAGAACAGAGATAGAAAAAAACCCGTTAATTCTGCGTCAGGTACAGTAGTGTTAAGAGCCAGGCTTTGTGTTGGCTTGTGTCCAACATCCCTGAATTTTGTACCGTATGACCTCATAAAATAGGAGAATACTGTCTTTACAACCCCCAAAACTTAAAGAAGACATGACTGTCGTAAGTAACTTTGGGAACATTAGGATAAGAACAAATACAAAAACATTTCAAGCGAGGAAAAACCAAACTCACCATCTTCGTTCGTTACCGGTTCCATCTTTTAATCGAGCCTCGCGAAGGAATCCTTTGTCGTTGTATTTCACAGTTATTTTTCCACCAGACGAATGCTTGAAAGTCGAGGATCTGTTCTGCAAATACTCAATGGTGATCGTCTCGTTACCCCTTTGGATCTTTTTTAGATGTTTCATGACGGAGTCAAATATAAACACAGTAGAGATGCTAAAGTCGGTGAAATAGAGTTCTGGAAACCAATTGAAAGAAACGGCATTTTAGTGTGACATTTGTGAAAAGATCCTTGTGTCATAATTTGAGTCAAAGAACGAGCGTGTCGCACCTGTGTCGTGAACAGTGAGTTTCTTTCCATCGAGTGGGATGTACAGCCCAGTTGCACCTGCCTCAAATACTAGCTCTTCGCGTAAACGAACAATCTTAATTCTTTCTGGTGTAATCAGCGTTACTTTAGCTTCCCTGATTTTAGTGAGTGGATAAAAGACATCACAATCAGGATAAAGATGATCATGAAGAGTACTGAGAAACAAATCTGCTCCTGATCATTGTTATTCATCGTGAAAAAAAAAAATATATAAATTCTATTTGGGTTCTTGGTATGATATATTATGCATCAAACATGACTCTTCCTCTTTAAACCCGCTCAATGCCATGTAGGAATATGTATTCCACGTCGATCTTTAAGCTACCTTAAGATAGATTCTGGGACCAAATTTTTATGTTTCAAGAGATACGTTGAGGTGAGCTTAAGACTTCAATACGAAATCACTTTGAAAATATAATCAAAGGCTTCTGTAGAGCAACTTGCGATCAGATTTCCTTCGTAAGTTAACGGCCCTTTTTTGAGATGTTCTTACAGCGGCCGACAAATTGTTACAGCCCGTTCACTACGCATGTGCTTAATTTCCGAGTTAAACTAGTAATTTAACAATATATCAGTGTTAAAATTGAAAAAAAACACAGATTGTGAAATAGGCCTGTAAGATACAAATGTTAACTTGATAAAACGTTTAAATTTATGAGGGTTAAATTTACTCCTATACAAGATAGGTGAACGTTGCTGCCCTTAGGAGGAAAGAATTTTTACGTCAGTGTAAGTTTTGTTGACTTCCTTTTAGTAAGCTTTGTCAAAATGACTGTTCTTTAAAAACAAAAATCGTTGTTGATTGATACGATTTGTTTCGAAGACTTTCTTACCACCACGACGCCATCCAACCAATTCCAAAAACGCCCTTGTCCCTTCGTTTGGAAAGAAGAGGGCTGTACGTTCTTTGTAAGACCAAAGGCAATGTACCATCTAATGTGGATTGGTCGTTTAAGTCATCCTGCGCTAATAGTGGGTCACCTTACACGTAAAACATCAGTTTAGAGTAAAATATATTCATCCATTGCAAACAACAGGGCAAGAACCTTAAAAGAGCATTTAGGAAATAAGCCATATATAAAGTACCGACCAAATGTAAGTTGACAGTCTGGACTCGACACTTGATCCTGGACCGTGGACCGTGGACCGTGGACCCTGGACCCTGGACCCTGGACCCTGGACCCTGGACCCTGGACCTTCAATGCTTTCGAGTTTTAAGGATGGAGGATCGGGTCGACTCGTTTGAGTTTTGAGTGACTGCCAACTTGCATTTGACTGGTACTGTACTAAATTGTTTTGATATAGCGTCCTCTGAAATATACCTGTATCTCGTTGAAAGAATTAAGGGTTTCTAGCACGTGCAAAAATGGAATAGCAATACACGAGCGGCTCTGAACGTAAACTGCGAAGTTGTCTTGACATTAATAGGCCAAATAAGATGACAGAGCTGCGTTCTTGTTAGACAATAGATCCCATTAAAAAATAAGTGGAAAAAACTTCAAAAACCTACAATTAGGCTCGTCCACACCACGCAGCTTTATTTCTACGGTTAGGCCTACCATTGACACTAATCCGTAAAGAAAACGGAGCTTTTCAAACCGGAGGAATTTGAAAATGCTGGCTTTGCGTTGAAAACGGGAGCTTTTCGAAAACGATGGCGTAGCGATAATCATGTGATTTCCCTGACCGAGATTTTCTCGAACAGAAATCCAAAATGACCGGTGATTTTTGAGTTTATAAAATCGTCCGGTGTAGTGTGGACGGAAATCATTTGATATGTTTTCAAAAGTGAAACTTCCGTTTTTAAAATACCTCTGGCGTAGTGTGGATGGGGCCTTAGTTTCATTGATTTCATTGAAGACAAAATAGCTTCTGCTTTCAAAAACGCGTTTCCTTTGAAAGATATGAAATAATCTGAGGGACAAACCTACCGCTCAGCTTGCCATTGGCCACATCAAGTTGGAACTGCACAAGATCAGTCAACAAGTAGACTCTCCTTCCTGACATGCTCAGCAAGGTACTGACCGCTGACATCCTGCGCTGGAACGAAGACGCCGACTTACCAACAGAAACCAGGAAGTTGTTCCAAACTGGAGACCACAGTTCATCGCTCAAAAACTCCGGCTTCAAGTCTTTGCTGCTGTTTATATAAGCGTGTGGTTCATCGCCTCTAAACAACATCTGAACACTGTATGTCGCTTGCGCTTCTTCGCCTCCACCTGACTCGGTATCAAATACTATTTCCCCGTAAGCCTTTGGAGGTAAAATACCACCTGGGCCTTGAATCGGTTGCGCTAAAAACATAACAGCGGAAGACAATTGAGCCGCTTGTCTATCCTTTTGAGCAGGACGGAGCTGTGTCTGTCCCCCACTGACACTAAGTGATAACAGGGGACATAAAATATCAGTGTCGCCGACATTTTCATACGACAATGTTATCACCCCGGACGAATCCACTAGCAGCACTTCTGGAAAGTCAACGTGCGTTTCTAACCGTCCAGGTTCACCGCGCGTTACCACCAAAGAACGTTCCAGTAACGCTTCTTCTTTTGATTCTGCGTTGACAAGTTTAACGTGGAAGGTTGCACCAACGGTTAGATTTGTCGTGATGAAAGTAGCGTACACTTCCATTGAACCCATTCGATAGACTTGATCTGCTCTGATGAAATCTTCATCAGAGGAAACATTCACAAGAAAAGCTTCTAGCTTTTGTCCAAACAAAGTTCCTTCAAAGCGCAGGGTGGCGTTTCCCAGTGGAGCTACTTGATTAGGAAATACACGACTGATTTCAAACTTTGCAATGCGCGCGCACAGCTGAGACGCCTTTTTAGTCTGGTCGGATGAAGAAGTATCATATCTTTTCATCAGAACATAGTATTCCCCCGCAATCGTTTCAGGTATTACTACCTCTTGGTCAGGTGACAGAGCAAATTTTGATCCCCCGTCATATTGGTAAGGGGTTGCCGGTTTGGAGTGCCTCACGAACAATTCATGGAATGCATCAGTAATGTTGCTATTTATGGTAACAATGAGCGTCTTTTCATCCGGGACGTTGTCAACAATGTATGACGAGTCTTCGCCCGG
>NC_138151.1:4317700-4325200 GCF_964199315.1 Orbicella franksi
GCTCTTGGAAATAATTCAATACAGTCATTTAGAAATAATATGAGAAATAATTCCTACCATCCACAGTAATCCAAACGTTGCTATATTTAAAAACAATCAATTCTATTTTCAAAACAAACCTTGCGGAGTTAAAATCTGTGCTCTTTCCTATATACACTGAGTCGTACCACGTGACCAATGCATTTCCCACCTTGCCAATATTCCTAACGATCCACGACACTTCAAACGTTAGACCGGAGAAGGCGTTTGGTGGAACCAGGACCTTTTCTACTTTGAAATCCGGGAAGGCCCGAGTTTGGAATCCCCAGATGGGACTGGGTATTAATGCTCCTGAGCTGAGCACGTATTCAATTCTCCACAGCATCCGGGTATCCGCTGGGTAGCCGGAGTAGGGAGAGTATCTTCGATAATAAGTCCTGAAAATGATAATTAATAATTAATTCCATTAAAATTTAAAAACATGTTGATCAGTTAAGTATTACAAGGATAAAACTGAGATAAAGTGGAAGCTCCGGTTGCTACCACCTCTCGTAAGCGACCGCCTCTCCTCAGCGACCAGCTTTCCAAAATACCAAACGTTTCCAAGTCAAATCACTATATTTAGAACCTCTTGTAAGCGACCACCTCTCCTCAGCGACCAGTTTTCTAAAGTACTAAAAGTTTCCAAGCTATATTTGAAACCTCTTGTAAGCGACCACGCAGTTTCCTAAGTGACCGCAACCACTTTAAGAGCTAAAAGTTTGAAATTTTCTTTTGTTTGTAAAGCGACCACTTGACGGATAATAGAGTGTAAACTGAATAATAAAGTGTTGTAACATCGCAATCCTGGGTAGTACAAGAGACGGAAATTTCTCAATGAGAAGTATCGGATTTTCTCTCGAAATGGACTTTTTACAATTCACATTAATAAAACATTTAAAATTAAATTGAAAGAAAAACTACACATACACTGTACTCTGGTCAGTCTTAAAAGGACGACCTTAAATGTCTTGAAATTACCATATACTAAGGAGGCAAAATTTCGAGCCAATATGGTCTAAGCTCACGTAAGCGACCACCTCCCGTAAACGCTTACGGGAGGTCCGACTGTAGACATATAAAGTGAAAATGATAATGTATAAAAAATTCACAAACGTCACATACGAGAAAGACAAAGAGAGTCCCACTGAGAGAAAATAGAAACTAAAACACAAAGATTAAAAGGTAATTATAAAGGCTTTTACGATGGATAATTATGTGGCTAGCCTTACATAAGTATGTTTCATCCCTGCCAAGGGACTCATCAGAGACCTTTCAACTAACTCGTCAAACATCGCGCTAGCAATCTGGCCTTATGTCACATAAGGATCCCCAATTGCGTAATCTGCCAATTCAACAACTTTCAAGTTGTTGAATTATTCTTACACATTTTCAAACAAACGCGATGTTTCACGAGTTAGCCGAAAGGTCTCTGATGAGTCCCTTGGCAGGGATGAAACATACGTATGTAAGGCTAGCCACATAATTATCCATTATAAAATTCTTACACTTTTTCAAATCACAAAGGCACGTCTAAAAAGTTCTATCTTAAAATTTCGTTAAAAAATTGACGGTGATTTAAGGTAGCTGAATTAAACTGGGTACGCGGTTCTTCAGTATGGGCGCGCGAGGCCCTGTCGCCAAGTGTCGAAAGCATTTTTTAGAGTCAAACGTTTAACATAATCGTGTAAACTGACTGAAGTGTACATCTAAAGGCTGATTTTAAACGCCTGACATGATTAGAAATATTTTACAAACCAAAGAGAACTGGACAAGACTGCAATTATCAAATATCTATCCTGAATCTTATTAGGGAGCTAAAGCATAGACGGTTTTTAGACGTCTTTTGTCGACATTTAAACCAAAATCGTCAATTGCTAAAATGCGTGCTTTTCAACTCATTGGCGGGCAAGAAAACTTGTCAATAGTAAGAACATAAGCTTTCAGTTGGTGTGCGCGACTGAAACTGACGAGTATTCCTAAGCTCTATACTGATTAATCAAACATACCAAGCAGTCGGCGATGATGGCTTTGTTAAGCCGTACCGCCAAAAGTAGACATTGTATCGAACGGAGCCTGGATACTGCGGCCACCGAAGAGATTCTCTCAGCGCTACATTAACTTGTCCATTCTTGGGATAGTCCGGCAACTGAAGCGCTAAAATTCGGATTTTCTGGTGAACGGACACCTGTCTCCCACAGTCGTCAGCAATTGTCCATGTTCTCGTGAAACTAGTAGCGCAGAGGATAGTGGGCACGGAATCGACGTGCGTTATCGTAATCGGTCGATCGCACGGGTGAGTGACGTTGATTGCATCGCGCATGTCTTGCTGTTGTTCCTCAAAGCTTCCACACGCAATGGTTGCATTCGCATGATAACTCACGGTCGGGGGACTGGGGTTATTTAGATTGATGACCTGGATCCTAGACGCGCTGTTGCCCGCTTGGTCTTTCGCGATCCACTTTCGCTGAAAGCTGCAACTGACTCCCGGGATATCTTGGTGGGTTATTGTTATATTTGCTCCTTCGTTGTCGCTGACTGAAGGTGTTCCTAGAGTTGATGGACTCAGATCTGATGTGCAGTCCACACTCTGTATCGTCATGTTGGAGATGGTTGGAGGCTGTAAATCTATTTATAAACAAAACGAAAGAATTAATGAGGATTAACTAAGGGGGGTTTGATTGAACCCCCTAAATTAAAAAGAATAGACATTATAACACGCTTACTTGGCCTCAAAATACCGGAGATACCATTTCCGAATACCTCAATTTTAAAAATTTTTCGGGAGAGGATGCCACCGGAACTCCCTACAGGGGACCACATTGGGCGGTCCGTATCTCGAACCCCCTTCTCTAAAATCCTGTATCCCCTCCCAAAATTATTACAACGGTTCCTCAAATGTAGGTTAAAGCATGCTCTGTACATGTCTCAGCTCGGACAGGACCAAATTAAGCACAACAACTGAGCCAGTTTTCACTGTGAACAGTAAGATAACTAAACTGAAGGACAAACAACAACAACAACAATTTATTGGTATTCCCATATAGATGGTGTTACCTAAATGCAGAATCGCTAAATAAAAATTCAAAAACGAAACAAATTACAACAGCAACCAGAAAGAAAAATAAAAATAGTTAGTTACAAGATTCTTCATTTTAAGTTCTAGGGTTACAAAGTTCTCTTATTTGTAGTGCTTCATATGTAAAGTAACCTAGTTTTTTACAAATAAAAGTATCAGCATTGTTAAACAGAAATATTGTTTTCTCTGTGTTATTAAAGGAATCAAATTTTGGATATTTCTTGATGACGTCATTTGTGACTTGTTGTCTAATATTATTGTATCGGTCACAATGAAATAAGAAATGCATTTCATTCTCAATTTGGTTAGAACAGCAGTACTGACAAATTCTAAGAGTTTCAGGTAATTTAGGAGTACAGTGTCGCCCAGATTCAATTCTAAGATTATGATTACCAGATCGGAGTTTTGCCAAAGCTTGTCTATGTTTGAGGTTCTTTACTTGTTCTAGGTACTCAGATTTGCTTACATCTCTTTTAAAACTTGAGTAGAAATTCAACTTTCTGTTAGACCGAATTATCTCAATTTGGTGTCTTTTCATATCATTTGAGATGTGACATTTTAGTTTTTGTAAATTATTTTTGATGATTTGTTCATTGTAATTGTGTGTGTTTATATTATGCGGATGGTTTTGGTCATCTAAATAATTTTTGATGATTTCAGTGACTGTTAACATGAAAGAGGACTTTGCTTCATTTGCCAGTTGATTGGAAATATTGAGGCATTGTTTGGCTGATTTTATAGTTCTTCACTCCGGTATCTAAGCAGGACAGATAATTTAAAATAATTCACAAAATTCACGCAAATTATCGCAATCTAATGTCGTTTGGGACGTGTCCTCTAAAGGGGGAGTTTTCGGAAAAGTGCAAACACGTTTGTTAAACCAAGAGTCTTTGCTCACCAACTTTCCATGTATACGTCACAGGGTTGCCTTGGTTACCCACATCATCCGTGCCTCGTACTCCGAATGTGTAGGTCTTTCCGTTTTGCAGGTTGTTCTTCGTGTACCGTTTGGTGTTGCATTGTGAATAAACAGGAATATTGCCTTGTAATGCTACCGTACATTCAAGCGAGCATGTGTCTTCACAGTAAAAGCGAAACGTGAACGACCCTTGATTGCTTAGCGAAGCAGGTTTGGACGTGATGATAACTTGGGGTGGTGTGCGGTCTGAAAAAAATAAAACAGATTAAACACAAGAAAACAAGTACTCGTATTATATGGCTAGGTAGTCTTTAGGCAAATGCGAGCGTTCTGATTGGTTCTTTCTTTCTTGACTCAATAATCAATCCGAGCGCTAAATCGAATTTATATGGTAACCCAACTTACGAACAAAATAACATGATCAGCTTTTCTAGTCCTTGTAAACTTAACTAACCGAAAGCTCCTAGCAATTACACGGATTGTATGATTGAAGTCACTAGTACATTACTTATAATGACGTACCGACAAACCACGAGTGCCTGACCGGAGGCGCTGTGTTTCCCGCCAAATCTGTAACCTGAACATAAATGCTGTAGTAGCCTTCAGTCAGATTGGTTCCAGTCCACGACATATTGCACGGTTGACCAGTGATCTGGGAAGGAGTTTGTAATGTGCACTGAGCCGTGACGTTCTCGTTTGCTGTCCACGTGATTTCGACGTCACCACCGGAGCGTGATGGGGCATTCACAAAGCTTAACACGGGCGGGGTGACATCCTCTGTGAAATAGCAAGAAATTTGCTGATTAATACCTTTAAAGTTGACCGTGAACAACGACCGTGAACAAGAGTGTTGACACGGTTAAAATAATTCTTCCTTTCGTTCCTTTTAACCCCCTCCCCTCACCAGACCGACCCTCCTCCTCACCTTACAATGTTGATCTCTCAAAAGTGACTGAATGAATAATTTTCATCTTTGAAGGTTTAGACACTGGGGGACCTATAAAAACGTTTGAATGCGACATTGAACAGCTAAATGTCAAGAGTCGAGAGTCGAGAGTCGCGAGTCGAGAGTCGAGAGTAAAAAGAGTCACCAGTTTGCAAATTTTTGCGCATGGGAGAAGAGAATCAAGAGGAAGGTGAGACTAGTCTGGTGAGCGTCTCTTCTTACTTCGAGGAGAATGCGCTCTCCTTATACTCCTCGTGTCGTGGCTTTACTCGGCTAATCCAGTGAGGCTGATGATACAAACTAAAACATTAAATTTGTTGCCAGTAAAGGGTGACATATTGTAAAGGAGACCCTTACTTATTTCAATGCTCCATGTGTTGGGGTCTCTGATTGACTGTGACTCTGCTCCACAGCGAACAACACCTTTAGCAATACCTACGAGAGAACGACGAAGTGGTGCACAGGTTTAAATATCACGATTTTGTGGCATTTACGATGGTTTGTTAGCTAAATAACCGAGGCAAAATGTCGAAATAAGTACGAGCAGAATTTAAAAGAAATCACAGCTGAAGGCGAGAGATTTTAAAGCCCCCTTGTACTTTTACAAGCTAATAGTAGATTTTTTTCACTTTTGTTCACTCTAAATATGTAGTTTACTGTTCGTACCCGTTTCTTGTTCTGTATCGGGGCGCCCGCCAACACTTGCATAGCAATTTCATAAGTTGGTGACCGGTGCAATAATTTAAAAGCTACTGGGAGATTAGTTCCTGCGGTGTTCAACTTCCTGCTTATGTAATAAAAGGGCATTAACTACCATAGTAATATTGCTACGCTTGTAGGTTTCACAAAAGATTCCTATTTTAATAATACCTGGGTCCATCGTTACATAGTACATCTCTTTCTCGGTGAATTCCACTGAAGTCGTGAACTCAATTGACCTCCCCAGGCTCCCAACTGGATACAACACAGCGGCTGTGATGGCAACATCGACGCTGAACACAACCTTGCCATCCGAACGATGAATCCGGATGTAACTGCTTCGTGTAGGGCGCACGAACTGTAAACCGAGTGAAAGGTATGAAAAATCTGCTCTAATCCTATTAAAGGAGGAGTCTAGTTGAAGCAAAAGAAGCGATGTTGAAAGCCAAAAGGAACAAGGCAAAGGGCTCTGATAATATTCCACCAAGAGCAATCAACGAATCAACCGAAATGCCATGCTACCCTTTCAGCGAACTTTTTAACTACATCCTGGAGAATTCCAGGATACCTCAACAATGGAAACTTGGTCAAGTCTCACCAGTTTTCAAGAAGGATTGTTGCCTAACGAAATCAATTTACAGACCGTTAATTAACTATTCTACCGTCCCTGTCGAAAATCTTCGAAACGCTAACACATCACAGAATTAGCCGTTATTTCGAAGACATTTTGCACGAACACGTATTCGCATACAGGAAAAATGACGGAACTGATACTGCTATTCTCAGCCTCACAGAACAGTGGAGGAAGGAACTCGATCAACACAATGTCATCGGAATTGTGTCAATGGACCTTTCCAAGGCATTTGACACCTTGCCACACGAACTAATGGTGGAAAAACTCAAGTTCTATGAAGCTAACGATAAAACCACAGATCTGATTCATGACTATCTCACTAACCGACGTCAGCGGGTCAGATTAGGCGATCAGTTCTCAAACTGGAAAGAAATCACAGCGGAGTCCCACAAGGCAGCGTGCTTGGCCGTTAATATTTAATATTGTAATATCCAGTCCATCATTCCGACAATTCCAATATAGTTCAGTTTTGCACATGCGCATACATCGCTTATAGTGCCACGTTGTCAGATGTAGTCGGCGAAGTGTTCTGGTCATTAAACGGTATTTATCTAGAGAAAGACTCGCTGTTGTTACACTGGCGACGAGAGAAAAAAAAAAACACGCTCAGTCAAGCAACAAAAGCAGAAAGAAAGCAAGAGAAACCCAGCAAGCAAAGTCTGAAGCCCAACGAGAGAGGCAAGCAGGCAAAATACTTCAACGCGTGAATCGATTGATCGACAAAACATGTCTGACACGGAACAAGCAGATGTCGGCGCAGCAACTCCAGTGCAAGTTATTGCGGCAACGAGAAATCTAAAATCTCAACCATTTATCCCAGGAGATGACCCGATAGCCAAAGGGAAAGCGTGGGACGACTGGCTCGAAGAAATCGAACGGGAATTCAGATATTTCAAGATTACGGAGCCGCTCGACAAGAAAGATGCACTCATCATTTATGGCGGGAAAGAAATCGCTCGCCTGGAGAAAAGCTTGCCAAACCCGACAGATGGCGATAACGACTACGAAAAGTTGAGAAAGAAGCTGAATGACTACTTCAAACCGAAGAAAAATAAACATCACGCAAGATACGTATTCCTCAAAATGAGACCGACACATGACGAAACAACGAACGCGTATGCTGCACGTTTAAGGGAGAAAGCCAATCACTGCGAATTCGAAGCCAACTGCGATGAACGAATCTTGGAGCACCTCATCCAAACAAC
>NC_138151.1:4330200-4377700 GCF_964199315.1 Orbicella franksi
CTTTACATCTTGTATTATTTATTAGTCTCAGCTTGATCTTATTTTATGTAAAGTTATACCTAGCCCTATGTAAATAGATTTTTAAATCTTATATTTCAATCCTATATTATCTTAGTTATTTGTTGAAGGTATTATCTCAATTTAGTCCTTTTTACTTTTAGTTTCTGTGTTATACCTGCAAATTAGCTGGTGAGATTGTCCTCACAAAAGCTAAGTGTATATACACAATAAACCTGACTTGAACTTGAACTATAGTTAACTCTCATTATAGCAGACACCCTCGAAACGTCATCTGGATCGCGTAATAGCGAGAGTGCGCAATAAAAGCTCTAAAAAGCTGTCTGAAGTGTCCAACTGTTAGATGACCACCGACGTTTCGGGCTTGGCCCTGTTTTCGGTGTGTTTTCAAGGGCCAAGCACGAAAACAGCAGACTTTTGTGGTAACCCTGACTATCTAGATCTGACACTTTTAAAAGCTCTATCAGCCTTTCAAAAACTCATTAATAATTCATAAAGGAAATACAAAAGAAATGAATGTTTAATGAGTGTCTTTATAGTTGATAAAGACATGGCTACATTTTTCAGCCGATTTTCTCCAGAAAAATAATAATAAACCTAAGGATTATTCTACAAATGAGTAGATCTACCGCAAACGTTTTTGAAGCTGTTCAAAAAACCCGCAGCTTGTGTTTTATCGGGTCTAAAACACTCGGCTTCGCCTCGTGTAAAACACTGCTGCTCGTTTTTTAAACATTACTTAATATCCTTTGTGTTATAACTTTTATACATCACATTATTCTTTTTTTCTTCTCATTGCTAATGGTGGCTGTACACCAAGCCTACTTACATGTACAAGAGGAGTAAGAGAGAAAATCGAAATAATTTTACCTGCTTGTCAAACGTTATGATCCACTGTCTCGTGTCCGGTAGAACCTCTCCTGTTGGTGACAGGCTCACGATTTTTGGCGGAGCAACTGCCAATGGATAAAAGTAGGTAGTCAATGCGTGCAAACAACGCTTGTGTCTCAAAATGAAATTGTTTGAAGTCTTTCAAGTAAAATCGTTGAATATTAAACGCAGAGCTGCATCAGTAAAA
This sequence comes from Orbicella franksi, assembly GCF_964199315.1. NCBI lineage: Eukaryota > Metazoa > Cnidaria > Anthozoa > Scleractinia > Merulinidae > Orbicella > Orbicella franksi. The sequence goes on from NC_138151.1 coordinate 4,331,297, forward strand.
GTTAATAACATGAGCATGATATAATAAAATGGATACCAAGTTAGCACGAAGCAAGCAGCACTACGTGAAAGTACTACTAAATAGCAGCTTTCATGATCATTTGAATGAGGACGTTAAGATTTCTTCCACAGATTAAAAGCTACAACCACCTTGTACAGCATAAGTAGTCAATAGGATAATATATCAAATACGGAAAACAGTATTTTCTAAGGTTGATTAGAAATATAATCAGTATTATGTTTTAAAGGAGACTTGGAGAAATCCGGAACAAATAGACTCTATACACCACTCATGTCCAGAAATGCACGCAGTAACGAAATTGGCAGATCTGACGAAATTTCGTCAAACTGAGTGACCGTTCATGGATTTGACGATTTTCGTTGCTGCATGCATTTCTGGATATATCTTTTATACACAGGTAACACTACTCATTGCAGTTGATAGAGTATTTGAGCACTTAATTAGCAATAGATAAAGCAATAATAATAATAATAATAATAATAATGATAATAACTAGTAGTAATCGTAGATTAAAGAGTGCGTTCGAGTTTTGGTAGGCTTGGTATGTTAAAAAAACAAAAATTCTAGGGACAGCATTTTGTGCCTGAGCTGTTAGGTAAGCGTGAAATTGGTCTCCCTTCAGCAGGGGTAAAAACAAATGAATTGATCGCAAAGCACGTGCATACGAGAGGGTTTGACCTCGTTTATACATGTATTGTGTAATATTAGTTACGACCGGTCAGTAAAAGACATGGACTGCAGTTGGGAAGCCGCATTTAGTCCGCAGTCCCCACTTTATACCTAAGTCCGCGTTTTATGCCCAGTCCGCAATGCTTAGTCCGAGTTTTATACCGAAGTCTGTGTTTTATACCCAGTCCGTACTCCGTAGTCTGCAGTCCGCAGTCCGCAGTCCGCAGTCCGCAGTCCGCAGTCCGCAGTCCGCAGTCCGCAGTGCATGTTTTATACTGACCGTGTAAATCGACACCAACCATGTTTGTTCTGTCAGTACGCGAGACGACGTGCTCTAGTACCAAAACTAGGACAATTATTTTCTTTCCGAACACGACTTTGAATCGCCTTGACTTTGGGGTAACAGCTACAGGGCATTTTCACTTCCGAAACAATGAAACGGAGGACATGTTGCCGTACCAAAGCAACCCTGTAGGAGTTGAACTCTTTTCCTATGTAAACACTTTCGTTTGGTTTATGTTACATAGTTTGTGCACAGAAATCTAGGCCAGCGAAGTGAAACTCATTCCTCCTTTGATTTATCCAGCAGAAAGTAGCGTTGGTTTTGGTCGAAGAGAAGGGGGTACACAACACGCGGCCAAGCTACAGCTTTCTGTTCGTACGAAAAGTCGTAAACATTTCGTAAGACATGTCTGCAAGGTTTTTAAATGCCATTAAACCCAAATCAAGCTTTAAATAAACAACTTATCCACTACAGTCTTAAATAAGCTGCCTCGAAAAGTCGTACACACTTCGTGACGACATGTCTACAAGGTCTTTAAATGCCATAAACACTGACTTCGAACTTTAAATAAACAACCTCAGTATCCGCTACAGTCCACAATAAGCTTCCCCGACACTCGCAAGTCTGCAATAATGCGCAACACTCGAAAGAAAGCACATGGACGAACATGGACATGACGTCATTCGCCCCTAAAGAATTTTTTTCTTTTGGGGGGGGGAGGGGAACTGGTGTCCCCAGATAGATAGATAGATACACAGGTGTCGAATTTTTATGCATTACGCGATTAGAACTGCGTTCTGTCGAACGCAATAATAATAATAATTACTTTCTTCTTCATCGGTTCGTTTACCTCCAACAAGCAGCGTAACGCATCGCTGTTCAGTTGTTATCCTGAAAATAACGTGATTTAAATTGATTAACAAAACCAGCAGTTCAACAAATAAACTTAATAAAAATTGACATTTATATATTTGCGACTGAACCATCAACTATTATGTCCCATTTACTACTCGGATAAAATATGAATTTCTTTCTATTCCATTGGGAGTCCCACCTACATGAAAAATTGCTTTGAATTACAATGCAATAGTAACCAAAAACAATTTGATAGGAAAAAACAAGCCCTTGAAGTGTATCTATTGCCAACTGAAAGGGTGCATTTTACTAAATTGAAAACATCTCTTTGGAAATATTGTAACTGGGCGCGGCCTTAATCACGATTTTCTGTTTAACAATGGGATTTTTGCAACAAATGGTCAAATCGGTATTTTAAAATCTGCCAGACGGCAAGCTACGTTCTGTAACAACGTCAAACAAAACAAAGAAAACTCCAGATTGACTGGTTGACTGAGTGAGTTGTTTTGGAGGCTACTGCATTCGAATCCTTTACCGTCCAGCGTGGCAGATGTTGTACCTGGTGACTGTTTGCTGCAAACACCCCTTGTTAGCCATAATTCGAGTTTCAGGCTACGGGTGAATATATATAGTCAACAAAGCTATGACCAAAATAAGTCTTAGAAGACATTTAACTTAAAATCATTTTACCAAGTGTTACTTATGCAATGTCAATGTGGGGAAAATTCTCTCACTCTTTGCTTCATAGTTTAGAGCAAACCCATGTTCATGCGTGCCGTATAATTAACCACTTACCTTCTATAGTTTTGATGACAGTATGTCTTTTAAAGTTTATCTGGCTTACTATTGACTACTTACATAACAGAAGAATTTTACCTTAATACATGAAATTTTCGCGACACGTTAATTTCGCGAATTGAATTTCGCGATTTAAAAAAATCGCAAAATTAAAGTGACGCGAACAATAAGTGTCGCGAACATAACATGACGCGAAAAGTAAGTGACTCACATTATGTTACTGTTAACATCGAAGTTGCATTTTTGTTAATTTTGAAGTTATTCTACCTTTGATAAAGTCGGTTTACTAGATTCAAGGACATGTTCAAGTAACATTGCCAAGTAAATAAATTGTGTGTTACTCGAAAACGCGAAGTTAAAGTGATTCAAAGTACAAAATTTTCGCAGAATCGCAGAATTTAAGTGTCACGAAATATGCGCTCCTCAAAATCGCGTATTAAACTTGTCGCGAAAATTTCATGTATTAAGGTAGTCAAAATGTAACAGGTCTGTAAAGAATCTGCTCCTAATCAAATTTCGGGGCTATTTTCTGTATCATCTAGATCAACAAGATTTTGTATAATCAATTTAATATAATTAGAGTTAAACCAGAACTGGGAACTTCTTTTCAATACTGAGGGCTCCCGTAATTATTTAACTTCATTAACAAGAGAGTTAAATTTACCAACGTTTACAAACATTTTTTCAAGTCGATCGATCTTAAGAAAGCAAGCAAAAGACATTTCGCTCTACTTTTCTTTTAACAAGGAAACAACCGTGATTTCTAATAAAAAAGAAAATTTTATTTAACAAATAAAGAAGCCTCGACTGTGCTCTGTTCTGTTGTAAAGCACGCAGGAAGCGGTAGAGCGCGAAAGAGGTGTAGGGGAAAACACGAGACGAAGTCGAGTGTTTTTCCCCACTTCTTGAGTGCTCTACCACTTCCTAAGTGCTTTATAACAGAACAGAGCACAGTTGAGGTTTCTTTATTTGTTTTATGATAAAGAATCCAATGATTTCCCCACGCATTCGGCTGAATTTTCGGCTGTCGATAAAACCAGGAATAGGGAACATTCCGAAACATCCCGGAACATCGAATAATTATCATAATTATGCGAAAAAAATGTAAAATTAAATTTTTAAAACTAAAATAAACAAAAATAAACTGGTATCAGCTTGAAATATGAAAAGATATTATTGGGGATAGGGGAGTCAGTAGCAGAGGGGTAGGGAGCGTTGGGTATTCATTCAACTGACCACAATGAGTGCAGGCTCCTCTTCTTTCCCGCCAATTGCGTCACGTCGCTTTTCAGCACTCTGTTTTTCAACAAAAACATGGACGATGTGAAGTTTATATGAAATAATTCATATATGAACTGCGGTTGTAGATGAAAGAGAAGAATGATCATCGCAGTTAATTTTCCAATTTAAGCAATTGGAAAGAAGAAGTCTGAAGAAAATCAGGACTTCAACGGGATTCGAACCCGTGACCTCCGCGATACCGGTGCCATGCTCTGCGTTGAAGTCCTGATTTTCTTCAGACTTCTTCTTTCCAATTGCTTAAATTGGAAAATTAACTGCGATGATCATTCTTCACTTTCAAAAACATGGACGATTCTGACGATGAATGCCAGGTAATTCACTACGTCTCCTTTTTTGATCCCTGATTTCTTCAACATCTGAGGTGTTTGTCTGAGCATCATACGGTTGCTTGTTAAGTCAGTATTCGTAGTTTTGTCCCTATTCCATCTTCATGATGCTATTTATCATCCCCAGTTTTCGCGCCGTTCCGCTAGGAAAGCCTGGCACTATGACCCTCTAAGTGCAGACTCGGCCTTTCCGGAAGCCCGAGTAACAAGCAAGTTATTATTAACAGACTAGTGGTAATCAAAGATTTCTAGAGCAGCGCGTTCACGAGGGGTTTTCGCATGTCTGGTTTACTTTGGTGGTGTTCGAATGGCTCGATAGAAAACTAAGTTTGATCGAATCTCAGATAACGATCTGCACGTGAAGTTGAACTAGCACTGAATAGATTATAGCCTGCGGTAAAAGTATTTTTAATTAATTAAGTATTTACTTGTACTGGACAAACGTTTTCCAGGAGATGCATTTGAACTGTTGGCGACACTTAGAATTCAATTTCAGATCGCCAACACTTGTAACAAATATTTCTAGAGACAATAAAGTTTTGACCAGCGACCCCACAAGACAGCGCGCGCGTCGCTAAATGTTTTTAAATTTTGTGTTTGTATTTGTTTACACTGTCATCAAAGGTCGAACAGTCCGAACTAGTTTAGACAAGGAACTCGATGCCGAAGAGTTTCTATTTTTATCTCATGGAGAAACTATTTCTTCATGAGAAATCGTGTATACGCATATCTTTGTATTGACGTAATGAATCAAATAAAGAAATCACACTCGTGTACCCATACTTTTAGGTCTGATTAAGGAGTTCGAACGCCACCACCTTATTTTTCTGTGAAGAACGAAATCTGGGAATAAAGGACAGTCACGTGACTTAACTGACGGTGAACGACTGGAAGGAATGGATTACTCTTCTTAGTTGCTAGCCTTCACTCATTGCAGTCACTTTCATTTTTCTTTCTTTTTCCCTTTTTTTATGTTTTTGTTTTGTTTCTATTTTCCGAGCTGATACCAGTTTGTTTTTGTTTGATTTGATTTTTTAAAATTTTATTTTACATATTTTTCGCGTAATTATGATAATTATTCGATGTTCCAGGATGTTCCGGAATGTTCCATGTTCTTGGTTTTATCGACGGCCTGAATTTTCAAACCAAACTTTATTTCCAAACGAGTAAAAGTGGCGTCAGCCGTGCTCTGTTCTCTGATAAAGCACGCTAAAATAAGCCAATCACAATCCTTGTTAGAACTGTTCAAATAATTTGATTGGCTAACGAAGCGACAGCTGTCAATCACAAACTGGACTTCAGCTAAGCTTTCAGTTTCGAGTAGTTTCGAGTAGTTTCGAGCGGCTTTCGAGAGAAGAGCGATGCCTTCAAAGTTCGCTTTTTAGTTAATTTTCAAATAAGAATCTAAAGGCAGGCAAAGGTTTGTAGTCCATAGGAATCCGGCCGTATTGTGGCTCATGAAAACGTACACTTTTCCAATGAAAATTACGAAACCAGGAGCTCAAAGCTTTAGGATGAAAATGCGAAATGCTGAGTTGAATTTGAAAGGAGCTACAGTTATTTAGGCTTACAGCTTGCAGCCGCTTGCTGCAAGATTGCCCGAACTAGCGTAAACGTTAGACAGACTTAACTGCCCACTGGTTCTACTCCCACCACAGAGGAGAATATCTAGAGCAAGCTTTGAGCTGACCACTCGTCGGTTCACTTCGCTGAGAAGACCAGAGAACGAGCGTTACTACACTGCAGGTAAGTGTTATTTTGAACAATTGAGCAGTTTTACAAAAATAAAGCTTCTCATCATAAACAGAGACAGCTCAACTGTTGCTTTCTGTTATTGCTTTACTTCTTAAGTATAATTTCCACCTTCGTAACAAATATAATGTCTTTTATCGAAGCACTGGTTGGGTTGAGAATTTGCTTATTTCCGGACGTGTTTTGTCGGCGGGAATCTAGCAAAACTTGTCATTTTAGTACAGTTTTCACACTACTGTTGCTAACAATGGTCTCCGTGAGCCATATTTACTGTAGACATAGAGCTCGTTTCCACCGCGTTTGTCTGAATCACAGGGGATGTTTAATTTGGGTCAAATTTGTCAAAATTCCGAAGCAAAAATTTGAAAGCCAGCTTACTGTCATTAACCCGTGCTCTGTTCTCTGATAAAGCACGCTGTTTCAGCCAATCAGAGCGCGTGTTATATGGAAAATTTATTATAATTACTATTAGACGAATAGAGCGGTTTTTACAGCAGTGAAAACAGAGCAGTGTCGTAAAACCAAAGTCAAACCAATTACTTACTAATTAGGCTACTCAGCCAATCTCAAACCGTGGTAAAACTAAAACCAAAGCAATTATCTTATTACTTTCGACACTCAATTGAAAAGCGCTCTGCGATCACATATATAGATGTATTATTTATTCATATTGTTATTTATATTTTATTGATTTCTTATCTTATATGTATTAAGTTTTAGGCCTATTAACTGTTGTAATTATTATGCTTTTACAATGTATCATCTGCAGTTCGCAGAGGTCTGCATCAGCTTTGACTGCCTTATATAGTAGTTATAATGGCAATTATAACTGTATGTATCAATAGCCTGCCTTTCAAAATAAAGGATTGATTGATTGATTGATTGATCGATCGATCGATCGATCGAGTTAACTATCACTGTGGGTTAAAAACGAAGTTAAAGTGACTGATGTAACTATTATAGTCGATATTTTCCTTCTTCTATTATAGAAAGATACCATAATATTCAATTTTTTCAACATGAATAAAAACCAAGTGAAACGTACTCCTCAAGAATACGTTAATAAATTTATTATTTGAAGTTGATCCCGCTAATCGTTCCAAGAATACAGCTAACGGTTTCAATATTCAAATAATCAATTTATTAATGTAATCTTGAAGGGTACGCTTCATTTGGGTTGACTGTAAATTCTTAGTACCCCCTAAAACTTGATACCACGCCAGTCATGAATGTTATTTTCAGAGTTAATCAAGAGTGAGAGACACTGAGTCACAGCTTTCACCACAAGTCGTCCCTTACCCAGAATTCTCCAGGCCTGTGAAACAATACAATTTTGACTCTATCTGTGACGTCGTTGGTGTCCACGTGACATTGACGTAATATTCCTGTGGCGCATACTGGGCCACGGACGATTTAATAAATCCGGGGGGACTGCTTGTAGTTACCTCCACGATACTGAAAAACAGGTGTGGTTAAACGTATCGCAATGTTGTCGTAAATACGCGAACATTTGGCGTATATTTGTCACTACAACTAATTCAATGCTCTTTCACAATTAAATCATTGGGTAATTACTATACAGGACAAAAATCATTTAATGAACGCCCGTTGGATATGAAATGATATTGTGTCCTGTTGGTTGATAAACATGTAGATTGGAAACCATTTTGACTTCAAACCTACAATTTCATTGGGCTACTTAAGTCTTCCGCCACACTAGAATAGGAACCTCTGGTTGGCTAACAACTTTGTAAATAATTTACGGCTGTAGGACCTAAAAAACAATTCTTTTTAATAATTCCAGCGCAACGAGGCATGCCAAGTTAACGAAAAACCATTTTATTTAAGTGAGAGAACAACGTTCTCGAACTTATTCAGGCTATTTACAACTAAGGCTTTCAGCCAGGCACCAAAGGGACTGAGTAGGCGACAGGCATGGTAGGAATGTCACGATTTTCAAGGTGATAGCTTGAAGATCGGGCATTGTTGTGTGAGGTCCTAAAAAGCAAAAAGAAGCTAGAAAGAATTAGAGCGACAATGCATAACTGAGTTTAACAACACCTTTTTGATGGTCCACCAGCTCGCACGATGATCCGATCGAAGTATGTTCCTCCTGGGGGAACTCCAATGCATGATCCTTCGGCCCGAGTCTCTTCCGTGAACTCAGGGCGCTCGTCACACGCCTCATTTGACGTAAAAACGTACACCAAGAACTGCAACGGAATGCTGCTCAACGCCTGTGTGGCGGTTGGCGTAGCAAAGTCTTCAATCATAACAGCAGCAGCGTAAAAGCCCGTGTATTCTGTTGCGCTGTATGTGATTTTACACTCGCGCTGTAACAGTGAAAACAGTTGCAAGTGGTTAGCACTAATCTAATCTAATCTAATCTAATCTCTGGCAAGGTTTGCCGACGGGGCGGGGGGGGGAGCTCTCTCCTCCGCTGAGGTTTGAACATTTGTTATAGAAAAATAGAAGTTTTCTTAGGTAGAAAAACAACAAAAAAGGAATAAGAAAACAAAAATATAAAAGATATGTCATGACTGAAAAAGATTAAGACGGATTAAGGAAAATATACTTCAAAATATATATATATATATATATATATATATATATATATATATATATATATATATATATATATATATATATGTGATGTGATGCGCTATTCGGGGGTACGTGGTCCCGAGTAACAACAACACATACTTTATTACCAAAATAGAAAAACTCTTAGTTACAAAAAAAGATAATTGGAACAGAAAATAAGGTAAATTCACCCAGAATAACATAAAAGCTAATCGAGCTGAGTGAAATTAAATAGTGTTTATATAAAGAGGTTTGTTGGCAGTAAAGCTAATAAGGGGATAAAAAGTTGCCTTCCAGTAGGGTATGTTGCTTGATAACAACGACAATGTATGTTTATTTGCGTCACAATGCATAGACAGTGTCAGTAAGCATCAGAACTGGATCACTATTAGTTACTTAGTTCTCTTGTTAGTTAGAGAGTTTTTTAAGCCGCAGGGAAATTCTCGCTCTCCAACAGCCCTATCTTGTACCGCGCCCCTAGATTCGGCTCAGGTGGTCCCCGTACACCATACTTTTGGGACTTACAAAATAGATCCATGCGTTTGGAATTCCATTGCCTCCACAGATATGTCCACAGTCGTCATATCCCCTCGCCCAACGGCACCGTACCTCATCGTTGTCGTCGTCAGTCACTATCAAGATATGAAATATATGTTTTGATTATATACCAGGGGCGCACCCAATGACGGTTTCCTCTAATACCCTTTAAAACGCTGTTTTAGGCTATCTGGAGTGTTTAGCGCGGCAAGAAAATTGTTATATGTTTAGTCATTCTAGAGAAACTTGAGTCTCCTCGAACTGATTAGGGCTTTTTCGTCCATTTCCCGAAATCCAAAGGTCTCTTTCCTTTCCGAAAATCGTACCTACTTACTAATTCCTCAGTCTCCGTCTCCTGTGGGACATAAGGCAACTTTCGAAAATCATGGCTGATTTTCGTTGCGGTTCCCACGCAAAACGACAAGTAGGCATTAAATTTCACATATCACGAAAGTTCGAGGAGACAATTGGAGGGGATTCAGTAAACGCCTTCCAAACAGATTATTTACCGAAACGATCAGGATGCCCCTGGTATAAGCACAAGACAGCGAAGAAGACAGACAGATAGAGCGAGTTTATACGAGGTTGCTCAGGCGCAGCCAAACGGGAAAAACACAGGCGTTAAAGAATCATACCTGGGATAAAAATGGTGTGGTTACAGCCAAATTTCAAACGTACTATCGGCGTCATTGTCGTTACGGGGGACGTATTCATAAGTCCGGTGTCATTTCGTACGGTGAGGTTTACGTACATGCGCAGTTGCCATTGAGCTGCTGACTCATGTACCAAGGCAATCCAATTAGAGCCCTGGTAGCTGTGGATCAAGAATGTTGTATATGGTCCCTCAGAAGAAACAACATAAGTAAAAGCAAGAGATTATCAAGGTAAGGAAGTGAATCCCCCATATAGGTCCTCTAACTAAAGTAATCCCTCTTAAGTTATTTTTACACATGACACCCAGTTCTTCCGAGGATGCTACTCGCGCGATGCGTAGAGAGCCGAAGCGACTTCCTCGAAACTACCTGAGACGAAATGGTGGGAACGCCATTTTATATATTTTGATTTCGTTTCATAGCAGAGATGTACGCTTTCGTTTGTTTTGTGCTCGTTTGGCTGTTCAGTGTTTGGCTGTTTATTCGGTTTTAGGGAGTTAAATTAAGCAAACTTCAACGGCAACGGCGACGAGTACAATGGCTGTGGAAGCGTGCGTTATAATTCTTTGTTCCTTTCTTTGCCGTTGTTTACAAAAGGTCACAAACAACAACGTGAAATAGCCACATACTGCATATTCGAGAGAACGTGAACTATACGACGGACAATTTTTAAAATTTCTTTTTCGAATTTTGACGCTGTCTTACATATTCTGTTTGGGATATTTCGGACAGCATAGACAAACTGAATGAATCTAAATTCTCGCGAGATTCGTAGGTTGAATATTAAGTGTTTTTTTTAATCGATGTTGCCTTTGGCGTTGTTGCCGTTACTGCTTAAACTACTTTTGCTACTTGGGCTGCGGGCGTCTGCCTGCACTTTCAACCATCTGTTTGGTCGGTTGCCAAGCTTGTGTTTGGGCGTTTGTTTGCTTTGGACTCGTTTGTCTACTCATTTCTCTGCCGTTCATTCAGTTGTTATTGTTTGTGTAAGGGCCGTCTCTTAATTAAACTCCTATTAAAGTTTCGAAATGTATTAAAACATACCGAGAGCCGAAGCTCCTTTTTTGGCTTGTAATCAAAATATCAAAGAAGACATCCCCACAGCTTTGGAGGTTTTCCTTTTAGTTTGAAACGAAACGAAACGAAACATAAACCTCCACCAAAACATCCACGCAACGCGCGAGTAATATCCGCGGAAGAACTGGGTACAATGTCTAAAAATAATTTAAGAGGGATTACGTTAGTAAGAGGACTTATATGGGGGATTAACTCTCTTACCTTGACAATCTCTTGGTAAAAGTAACTCTTGAAGGTAACCCAAGAGGTCATTTTTTTAGTGCAGAGTGCGCTGTGGAGAGGGTTTAGTGGGCTGCTGTCCGCCACACGCTAAACCACTACGCCGCTAACATACTAACGTGTTGACTTAAAAGTTTGTTTAATTACTTCTAGTCTTAAAGCGAGGAAGGGGAGGGGCGGGGCAGGTACCCTGGTGGTCTACGTGAAACGTGCTGTACCTACGTTACTTCTTTCAGATAACCCCTTGCTTTCCCTGTGGTACTATTCTTTCTAGAACAAGGTGAGGGAACAAGGCAATTTGCTCTTAAGGTGGCTCCCTATAGTTTTACGATCGCGCGAGGACTGAGGAAGTAATCTGCGCGCGCTCAAAGGAAAACGTCAGTGTTTTTCGATATTTTATTACGACAACACGAGCACAAAAAGCAAAACTGACAGTGAATTTTCTCGCGTTTCCTTCGGTGAAATTCCGTAAAATTTGACGGATTGGTAGCAAATATTTTACTTTAGTCGGAGCCCGTTTTTTAGGGAAATCTATAGGACTAGATTTTTTTGGAGCGGTAAAAGACATAAATTTGAAAATATCGAAAAAACTGCCTTTAAAAACTCTACTTTTTTCGTGTTTAAAATTCGTATCCCGCTGGAAGCGATGTGCTGTAAAAATTTTGGAAGATTTCACCGAAGGAAATTCATGAAAATCACAAATAAAGCCATAAAAACAGCAAAAAACAAATTTGTTTGGGCATTTATAATTTAAGACTAAATCCCAAAATTTTAACAGAGATGATAGCAAAACACTATTTAATCATTGCTTATTACATGTAATAAGTTTGAGAGGACTAGGTGTGAAAGCGAATGCAAAAACAGCATTCAAAACGTAACACTTGCGCGCGCAACGCCATAAATGATTACCCTATGGAGCCACCTTAACGCATGCACAGATTGGTTTTCGTTAGTGTTAAATTTATAAACCAGGTGAAAGATACATTACACAAGGCAAAACAACAAAGTTAGATACTTTTCCTTGCGGTAGAACAAAAAATTTATGATGCATGCGTTCTAGCATCATTAGCGTGATACACTCCACGTTTAGGGTAGGAGACAATTTTTTTTTTCCCGAGCCTCTTCCTTCCTTCGTTGATCGTCCGATTTTTAATAAAATGTAACGTGAAACTGGTTGGCCGTTGTGGGAACTTATGGTGCTGGCTAGACACAAGTGATCAATTAACACTACTGTTGTCATCAATGTCGTGCGCATATTTGAACCGACGACGCAGTCGGCGACTGGTTCAAGGTAAAATTGAATCTATGAAAAGCCTACTCGCAAACTATGAGCACAAGAGCCAGCATCAGAGTCGAGTTCTCCGTCGTCTATCCACGCTGATCTGCTTCCGGGCTCCACGGCTATGATGTCGGCCTTTGTTAGTAGTTTATTTTTTGGTATGATGGGGCGGAACCATTTTTTTTTTTTCACTAATCAATAATCGTCTTCTACACGAATGTTACACGAAGAAATAGGTGATGGCCTTATTATCAAATCAGATTGATATAACTTAAATGCTCTTCCCCTTTCTTTACGTTGATTATTATTATCGATTATTATTTCTAAGTGGGATGCATCTATGCATTACCTATGCCATGAAAGTGAAGCTACTTTTTGTTTCAGTCATAATTTATAAAGATCACTTCTGACTGACCTGACTTGATAGTAGCGAGGTGATATGCTAGGAATTGGAAAGGTATAATGAAAACTGTTGGTACCAATCGTCCAGTCTTCACTTGTACTAAAATCCGTGCATCTGAACTTCAAGCTCCCGACGTTTCCGTAGCAACGGTCCTGGCACTCTAAGTAGTCATTTATGCCAGTCAGTTGTCCAGAGCTTATAGTGCTTTGGTCACAGAACGTGCTGTAGCTGTACGATCTTCGCCAACCTATCCGGAATGTTATGATCACCTGAAAACGTAAAGAAGTTAATCTTCGAAATTTACGTCAAGTTGACAAAATCTTCGGAAAGTAGTCTGAAATCTATGGTTTTCTGTACAATTATACCACGCAAGCACAAGCACTCAAGGTTCCAGCCAGTTAGGCCGCTCAACGCCCCTTTTCTCCATTTATAGTTCAGGGCGGAAAAACCCGTTGTTCTTGATAAAGTTCTCTTTTTATAAATCCTCGGAATGTATAGATTTTAAAACTGATTTCTCGGAAGAAAAGGTTTAAGTAGATTTACTCGGGGTTCTCAGCTGTTGTCAAAAACATATGATTTTGATCGGAGTTTACAAAGCCTCTAAGAAAGTTTTTCGCATGCTACGACTGAAATGCTCGAACACTATGGTCAGTTGTGGCTGTATAAGCAATCTTAGCCGCGGGCACCATAATTAATACTTAGGAAGAAGGGTCGAGTGGACAAATTACATGCTGCATTTTATAATAATGTAAAAAATAGCGGTAGTAATGTTAATATCTAGATTTAACCAAACCTAAAAGCGGAGTTCCTGATGACAATAAGTTAACCTGGCTTGAGCCTGCGATCCAATGAAAAGCCAGTACATGGGCAGCGGTTAACCTTAAAAACAACACCTGACCTCTATTAAATCTAAACTTGAGCCCGTCATATGATCACGTGATACTGGTCAGCGAAGATCGTCTTTTGACAGGGGTCAGTTGACTTTAACATGGATGTCCAATATCAAAGTGTACGCTGCAAACCAAGGCTGCATGTCTCTCTCAAACTATTAGCCGGAGTAGGGCCATTTTGCCTTCACTATATTTATATAGCCGAACACAGTCGAAGGTTACGAGGCGTGGGTGCATTTGGTCAGCCAAGCCGAGATATGTTTTAATTGACACATCAAATAAGTTTTGTTTACAATAACTGCAGAAATTATCGCACGTTCATTGACTAATTTTCATTGACAATAAGCGGACAGACACATGAATTTATAATTTATGCAATGCTGAAGCAACGAGCAAGAGCGGAAAATTTGACAATTTTTCATTGTAAAAGACAATTAACGTCAGTTTTTCATACGTCTGTCCTGTTATTAACAATGAATTTCGTTATAACACTGTCAAAATTTGAAGACATGATAGATCATCGCAGTTATACACACAACTTAAGCAGTTGTGAAATTAAAGCCTGAAAAAAAAATTCGGGCCTGAGCGTTCAGGCGCTCAGGCCTGAATTTTTTTCAGGCTTTAATTTCACAACTACTTAAGTTGTGTGTATAACTGCGATGATCTATCATGTCTTCATATCGTTCTCCGCAGTTTAAATATATGATCTTTCATATATTCATTTGCACTGTCAAAATTGTCTGCGGATCGACTCGATTAATCGAGATAATCGATAATAATCATTTAATTATAATCAATTATATTGATAAATCGATTGCCTTCCAATGATCAATTTTCTTCGATTGGACACGCTAGGACTCAGGTGACTAGGTTTCAGATTATACTGATATTATACAAGTAAATTTAGTATTCCGCAGGGGTAAATTATATTTGATACTTGCTGCATCAAGCAAGTGTAGCTCAATACTAATCATCTACTCTACATTTAGACTAAGCATTTCACCGAACCCAATGAATTGAACAACAATAAAAAAAACTTGGGAATCTGTATAAACACGATACACTCCTTCTTTTTTTAAAGAATATGTTTTATAACAATATCGAGACTGAGATTTGCGAAATTTTAAGAATATTTCAGATTAAACGGCCGAGGCTGAGATTTTGAAAAGAATATAATTTTGTTTGTTAAAAATTTGTGAATACAAAACAGTGATATGTTTTTAATTAAACCGTAGAAAATTCTTCTTTTCTCTATATGGCATAACTGCCAAAAAGCAACAAAAACAGCATTAGCCGTATGGTCGATGCTAATAACATTTCTGCAAGAAGTTATCTGCGTCATATTAGGCTTTGATGCCTGCAGGCTGACTCCAAAATTCCAGACACCGAATATATTCGAAAACAGATACATGTATGTCATACGCTATAGTCTAAGAATACTCACAAGAATATTTACAGCCTAAAATAAGAGAGAAAAATAAGAATATTTAGCCTCGGTAGGAAAAACAACATTCTTGCCAAAAAAAGGGTGTATGTATATCACTACATCTGCGTATCAAACAGCAAATACCGTCAATATCTCGGAGCTTAACTGCTACAAGTGAGAAGGAAATCACTGGAAAGGTAAAGATGTAGAAATAAGTGAATTAGTTAGCAGTTTTTTTTGGTTTTTTTTCATCTCTGGATCTCTGGTACAAACATAAACAAGTCGTTACAAAATTTAAGTGGGGAATTTGTTGCAGAACACTGTTTACTTAATACTTCCTTTACCCTCTAATAATAATTCTTTAGTTAGCTCTTAGTCCCTATGGAATAAAGCACAGCAATCTCTCTTCATTTAGCCCTAGTTTGTGCAGCATGTTTTGCCTTGTGCCACGTGAGTTTTCACTCTCTGAGCTCGGCACTGTTTACACATGTCACGTAAACTTGTACATATAGTGTCAAGATGGTTTGCTGCAGTAATGACTTAGCCTGTTAGATAACAACGTCAACAACTGAGTCCAACATACACCTTTTCGATGGTGCTGAAGTGTATTGAAGTTCTAATAAGTTTTTGCCATGACTGTAAAAAAAAAAAAAAATAGCGAGATGCTAAATACCCATTACAAATTTGCATACACGATGTGGTTTCTTTTGTTGATTGCCTAGCCTGCGTAGCAAGCGTTCCCATACAAAGAGCTTTCCCATTCTAGGTCGCCCGTAAATTGGAGCGAGAGGAAAAATTCGACGAAGCAGGGGGTGGTGGGGCTAACTTTTTGAGAGAGGGAACGCTTGCCCGCAAAACGCCCACTGGTTTTCATGGTTGAGTTCATTTATTGATTGACAACTTTGTCACCGAGCTAAAATCGTAATAGTGCTACATGTATCTACATAGTATACTCGTTTGGAGGGCAATAAGTCAAATGCTCGGCTTAATACCAGCTTTTTTCTGTGGTTTAATTATAACCGTTCATTAGCTAGACGGTCATTTCATTCTCCTGCTGCTAAAAAACATTTAACCGTTGAATTACAGAACTACCCGGAAATCGGAAACCTTTGTTTGAAAATTGTCAGCGCGAGTAAATTCGCTTTCGCAGGGAAAGCAACGACCAGTCGCCGGCTTCTAATATTCGGTCTCACGTTATCTGGACATGAAAAATGACTCAAAAAGCTAAGCGAGGTCGCCAAATAACAGTATCAAAGATTGCTTCTCCTAAACTTCTTGCCTGGTTCCTGTTTGATCTTCGCGCACGATCGATAATTACAACAGCAGCGGAAAGATATTAAAACCTTCCACTGAATCCAGCGGGGAACGGAGCTACCAAGTATTTGCCCTCTAAAAATAGTGCCTTCAGGGTAAAATCAAATACACACCATCCACGTCAAGTCTGAAAAATCTTCGGTGAGGCTAGCACAATTTCACAAACCTTCCTCCACGACATTCCTTGCATACGGCTGGCGCACGGGAAATTTGAATAGACCAATCAGGATTCAGCAGGCGGGAAAGACTTTACTGTCCTGACGTCAATATAAGTTAACAGGAAAGGCATTAGAATCAGGTAACTTTTCTCACTGGAGATGACATCAACTATTCCCAAAATGGGATTTACAATTCCAAAAACCATATCAGATTGTGAAAAGTCTCCCAGCTTCTAATTTGGCGCCAAGAATGGATCGCCGGCGTCCGGCATGGCAACTCGCTGGTAGTTCGAGTGTCGCCAGGTAGGATAATAGTTGTGTTATTTTGAGCAAAATATGCTATTCCTCGTCAAATTAAACCCGGAATTCTCAAGTTAGTTATTACAAGAGGCCAAAGCAACTTTAGCATTGTCTTTATTTTCGTTAGCTGGGAAGAAAATTGCTATTATCGTGTCGTTTCGGTAGGACAGCTCAGTTTTGACTGCCGCTCGTTCTGCGGGCGCAGCCGCCGTATGCAAGGTTGTGCAAGTCACGTTCGAGTTATTCCTGAAATCACTCAAGCGAACTTGATACACTTGTCAAACAAGATGACCACGCCGCACCAATCAGGAGCCTCGTTCGTGGGCGAACGGGTTTTTAAAAATCGAGAGGTTTGCGGGCAAACGTTCCCTCTCCGCCCCATCACCCCCTGCTTCATAGAATCTTTGCTCTCACTCCAATTTACGCGCGGCCAGAATGCGGAAAAGCTCTTCGCACGGGAACGCTTGCTTCGCAAGCTATTGATTGCCCAGCATTAAGATGGTGCCAGGTAAGGTAAAATGTTACTGTAAGTGCAGTAAAAAGAAAACAATATTTTATCTTGAGTCCTTTGCAAACATTAAGACATCGAGAGCTCTGCAAGGCGTCGCACTAGTTTGCTGAAGAGATAGGTAGACCACAATGAAAACAAATCGTTTGGGATAAATGGCCGCAAATGTGACAAGTTTAATTGAAACTAAGTTTGCAAACAAAAATTTAAATCTCTTCAGGAAAGGTGGGGTTAAAACTTTCGCCACCAGTAAAAAATAAAATAAAATACTACATAAGATATATTGACAGTCTGCGGGTCGGTGACAGGGGAGGTGGAGGGAAAAAGAACAAACACGTCTTAACGATAAAAAGTAGAAAAGTTCTTCTGGCGATGATGATAATAGTAGAAGGGGGCCGCGTGTACGAGATAACCAACCTTTTGTACTTAACTGGGATACGCGCCTATTTTTCATTGGCCAGGAGACTTCCATTGTTGCCAGATTACAACACAACCCGCCAACTGGTAAGACAGAAAATGCCTTGCGATAAAATAACGTTTTGCTTTCGGTTTTCGGCATAATGTTTGTTTTGATGATATACTTTGTATGCTTATTATTATTGACTGTTGTAAGGTTACCACTGCGCACTGTGCAATGTAGTAGACTAGTAGTAATCAGTGATTAGAAAATACGTTCGAATAAAAGGGGCGGGGTACCTTTTATGGGCTAAAATGTGTGGGTTGGCCAGGTGAAATGTGTTATTACAAACTTTGAAATTGTTATCTCAGTACCTTTGAACCTATAAGCTGGAAACAATATGAGAAGGTATAAAAAATAGTTTTGTTAAATTGGTACTGACCTTTTGAAGTTAAAATGAATTTCAGCCAGGCCCACAAAGGGAGATTGATATTCGTTTCTGGTACCTTTTAGGGATTTCCTTCAAATTTCCCATGATGACCGCTGTCAATTTTATGCTTGAGTTTTTCCTTTCGGGGGCTGGGCAAAAGAAGGTTTGTTGAAATCTATGTGAAATAGGGTAAGGGAGACAATGCATCATTCCCAAACTGTGCAAACAAAAACTTTTTTTTCTTTCCATGACAATTTTTTAGTTTCTAAAGAACATTGCTAGTCACCCCGTAATTTTCCTTGATGTCAAATGAAATCAAAGACATTGGAAAATTCATTGATAACAAGTGTACAAATGACAGCTTAACTATCCTTAATTTTTTTCAAACATCATTGCTAGTCAGTTGGCATAGTCTGTATAACGTAGTACATATGAAATCAAAAGGACACTGGAAATCTTATTTTTACCAAGTCCACAAACTGCAACTTAATAAATTTCAATGTGTCGAAGTCACGTATCATGATGGAATGGCACAATAGCTGCCAAGCTATAAAACAACTCAGTAAATTTATTTCGTGACACAGTAGGCCACTGAGCTAAATAACACGGCAAATTCTTTCTGTGACACAATATGGTCGCAGAGCTAATTCGCTAAACAACTCGGTACTGTTGTTTTGCGGCACAATGGCCGCCGAGCAAAACAACTCGGCACATTTATTTTGCGGCACAATGGCCGCCGAGCCGTGCAACTCAGTACATTTATTTATTTACGATCATGTTGCTCAGTGTCTACTGAGAACACTGTCTACTCAGTTCCTGTTTTCTTTTGATTTACCAAAACAGCATCGAAGGCGAGAAGACTATTGACAACAAAACGCCAATTTAATTTGTCGTGTGATAATACATCAGCAGACGCACATACCTCCCTGACACCTTAAAAACATCACAAATTAAGCTTAAGGGCCCATCAGAAGGGGCTGGACGCCCTTCCCATAATGCAGCGCGTCAAAGTTCGCGCGAGTTTTCACAGATGTAAACAAAACCTTGTGCTAATCCAGGTTCACTCGCCGGTTTTCACTTGGTTGCTACTTCGATTTGATTCATTGCTGTGATCTCAAGCTTGGGTGCATCTTCTGTTCATGCCTTAAGGAAAATGTAGAGTAATATTTTAATGTTTGTAAATGTTTCTTTCAATCTTTAATCTTTGTCGTGAAAGTTCTCAACTTCTGCCCTTCGGCAAAACGGCTGTCATCCCGCAAAATGCTATCTAAATTATGACCGATTGTCAAGTTATACCTTGTGTGATTTGCAGACAGATTCTATAAATTGCTGCTTCAATATATAGAAGATCTTAAAGTCGATCGCGAATTAACTTCACTGTTTGATACGAAAAAAAACAAGCACAGAGTCGAGTGTCTTTTCACTGGGTTCCTTTCGCCAATTAGGAAAAGAAGAAGAAATCAGGCGGGCGCAGACACACTTTGGTGCTTGTTACATGAGTTTTAAAGTTAGGCTTTGGCATGATATTGCTGAAACCAACTGCAGTTTCCATAAGGGAGTAGGACATATAATTTTAGATGGTATTGTGTCAAACATTACTGTGGTTTTTCCTATTTTTGCCCTACGGTATAACATTTCACTCGCTCCTGCAAGATGGCCGTCATCCCTGAAAATACGCATGTAAACAATGACTTACAGGCGAGCTGAAGTTGGAGCTGTTTGCCAACAAGTACTAAAAAGCAATTCTCCGGTGATTGATATCCCTCAAATGTCAATGAGTTGAAATTAACTTCAAGGTTATAAGCCTGAATGAACTCTCATTTTCTGATCTCCCGAAGATGCTCTGCCACCAAAAATCACTCGCTCACGACTTCCGCCAGCCAGACAGGCCAGTACGACGGTTCTTGGTTCGCAAAATATCGCAGAGATGCAATAAAGACGGATAAATAACTTTTTTTTTTCGACTTCAAATGAAAATTACTTAGTTATGTTCAAAATATCAAATCATATGATGCTAAATATTCTACAAATTCAGAATAATTTATAGTAAAAGAACAGCAACTATCAATATAGCTGTGTCAACCGTGTTGGACACCTGATAAGTTACACGTATGAAATCAGACTTTAACTGTTGTACCACGTTTAAGAAAAGAAACAAAACTTCTACTGAGGACCTGGTCACCTGCCTAGGCAATTTGACTTTTATATTATGATGTTCACTTGATGCAATAAAAATACTGGTGTGTTGTTTTGAAGTGTACATGAGCTTGATAGTCAGTATAGGCTTCACAGCAAATGACTATAAGCATCTTTAAGTTTCAGCATAGCAAGCATGGAACTCACACCCTATAGGACAAGATCAGGTGTTTGTATCACTCTGTCTGTAATTCCCCGAAACATGGGGGAAAGAAGGGTCCAGGAAAATGTTCCACAAGCGAACAAATTTTGAGTTTTTCACAGTTGCAGAATAATGGAGTGTTCTTACTTTTTCAGCTTCAGGTTTGCAATTAATGATATTATGACATAAAAAGACATGGCGACACTGACAAAGAAAAAGGAACATAAATGGTTTTTTTTTTTGTATTGTGTCTGGCTGTGTACATAAAAAAAGGCGAGAGATTTTTATAAAATTAAGTGACTACAGATTGCTAGCAGAACTAATATGGACCAACTGCCTTCCATACCCATAAAGAGTGATCTTGTATCTCCTGGGAAACATCTGAATATTAGTGCTAAGTAGTCACCCAATGCACAAAGGAGTAAACACATGTTAAAGTGTTATTAGAGGAATCCAGAAGAATGGGAGTGGTTCAAACCAAAACCCTCAGACAGTGGGAAGGGAATATATATTTTCTGGAAAAATACAACTTGAATTACATGTATACTAGGCACCAGCACATGAAACATAACCATTACAAACTTATTTCCATTTGATCATGAGTTGTGACATACAGATACTTGTCAAATAACCCAAACCCTAACCCTAACCCTAACCCTAAGTCATTAAATAAGGCAGAGAAATATTTTCAGTTGGATTTGGCATTAAATAAGGCAGAGAAATATTTTTAGTTGGATTTGAATGAGATTCCACGACATATTTGATCAGGAGGAGTTCTTCAAACGGCCTGTGGGAGATTCAAGTACTTATAACCTCAATTCAGAAGATGCAATGTCAGGAGAATTCAACGTCATGATTGTTCAGACACTTGGAACCTGAACCAAAAAGGCAATGTAAAAATCTTTCCTTCAACTAATCTTAGATAAAAAATCCTCAGCACTCACATTAAGTTAACATAAATATTATCACTCATACAAAATTAATGTTTACTGTAACTTTTCAATTAACCAGATCAAAGGATAACATCAGAGGCTTCAGCCATAAAACTTTTGTTGTCATAATTTACTACAAACATCAAGATCCAGTAGTTTAGATGATGGCAAAACGAACTTTTTTTGGCAACAAGGAATCAAACTACCCTTTGGCAACTTCTCCACAGGCCAGCTGCCAATCTTCCAGCCATATAAAGACAACTACGTTATTGCTATAATTATTGATCTTGAATTATGTGTTTGAAAGGAGAATGCTCTACTAAATATTGATTATGCATAATCCCGTAAGTACAATCAGTAAAATAATTGTGAAGGATAATAGAGTGCAGTTTGATAATTTATAGTGTTTGTTTGACAACTAGTAGGCCACGTGGCAAACGACAGTTGATAATATAGTTCATTCGCAATGCATTATGGGAATGGCTTCAAGCCTCCTGCCCTCCTGAGGGCCCATTAACCAATTCATGCGCGCACTCGCGCGCGTTGCTAAGGAGGTGAGATTTCACTTCCGGTTACTTACGTCAGTCTGCGCGCCGAAAATGAAAACAACTCAATAACTTGCAAATTCGCTTACATTTTAGATGTTTTTTCTTTGTGTTTCACCAGAAGCAAAATAAAAAAAGTAGAAGCAAAGACAAAAGAAGAGAAAAACAGTAAAACAGAAAAACAAGAGCAAAAGCACGAGTGCGTTGGTAGTGTAAATTGCGCACGCGCTGATAGGGTAACATCGGGCGCACTTCCGGTTTCTTTAAATGCTAAAGAAAACGCGGTTTTTCGTTATATCGAGCCTTTTTCGACGAGTTTCGATTAACGCCAACGTTAGAAACATAGCTATGCATTCCTTTTTCAAAATCACACTTTTTTCAGAAAATTATGAGTTTTTCAATATTTTGAGATTCTCTCAAAATCTGACCTTTTAGAAATAAAACAAAATCTATGCATAGCATAATGAGGATTAAAATTAAAATATTAAATCAATGAAAAAAATCCCGATAAAGTAATTTGCCAGAGAGCCTTTGCATTTTTTCTGTATTAGTCACATGACCAAGGGCGTGGCCTGATGACGTCATTACTGGTGTTACTGGTCATGAAAAAGTTAAAACACATAAAATAACTCTGAACTAACTAAAAATGATGAGGTTATATGAGAATCAATTTTCCGTAGCAACGGCTCGAAAAGATCAGTTAATGGGCCCTTAAGAGGGCACTCAGAAAAATTTCACTTAGAACTTTTGAAATACACAGAAATGCACATCCCGATCACTGGCGATCGATGGGGTGACAGACAAATTTCTACGTGAAGCAAGGTCGGTATTGTGAAAGCAGAGCTTGCATAAGAAAAACAAAGTCTGCATCTCCGAGGAAACTCGCTCAGCAATACCTGAGTGAAATAACAAAAATTAAACGTGGCACCTCTAAGCTTTTCTCGAGGACAATAACAAAGCAGCTTGACACAGCAATTGAACAATACAAATGTAGCAATGGTGGTCGCCTTTAGTCGAAAACAATCATGCAAAATACTAGTACCCAGTCTACCTCTCAGACTACTCATGCTCACAAAGATCTATCACTTGACATCCAGTCCTCAAACCCTCAAGATATTCGCTGCCTATATGGGATTACGCAATATGAAAATGAAGAATGATCATCGCAGTAAATTTTCCAATTTAAGCAATTGGAAAGAAGAAGCCTGAAAAAAATCAGGGCTTCAACGGGATTCGAACCCGTGACCTCCGCGATACCGGTGCGATGCTCTACCAACTGAGCTATGAAGCCATACATTGGGAGCGAGGTCAATTAACTGAGTTCCTATCTTCCCGTGAGGAGTGAAATGATGGGAAGATATGAACTGAATTAATTGACCTTGCTCCCAATGCGTGGCTTCATAGCTCAGTTGGTAGAGCATCGCACCGGTATCGCAGAGGTCACGGGTTCGAATCCCGTTGAAGCCCTGATTTTTTTTCAGGCTTCTTCTTTCCAATTGCTTAAATTGGAAAATTTACTGCGATGATCATTCTTCACTTTCACCTACAACCACAGTTCAAATATGAATTATTTCACATATACTTCACATCATTACGCAACATATTGCATAATCCCACAAAAATTGACCCAAGCATTTCACCAAACCGAATAAATTGAACAAACAAAACGGGGAATCTCCATACTTTGTAAATACAATATGTATATCATCACACACGAGCAGGTTTTCACTAGCGACGGAGTCGAAGTCGGAGTCGTAGTCGGAGTAGTAGAGAGCTTGCGACCAAGTGAAAATCGAAAGTCGAAGTCGTCAGAAGCGGAGTCATCAGCTCGACGGAATCAGAGTCGGAAGAATCAGAACGTTTCCATTTCTTCCGATTCCGTTTACGACTCTGTCGCTTATGATCCAGTGAAAACTACGTTGTCGGAGTCCGAAACAGAAGCGGAAGAACCAACCAATCACAAGGCCCGGTATCGAGCATTGTGATTGATTTATTCTTCAGCTTCTGCTTGCGACTCCGACAATGCAGTTTTCACTTGATCGTAAGCGAGGGAGTCATAATCGGAACGAATGTGCTTCCGACTCCGTCGGTTTGATTTTCACTAGATCGTATCGCTCTACTCTTCTGATTGCGACTCCGACTACGACTCCGTCGCTAGTGAAAACCAGCCTTTAGAATCTCAGCGCAAATTGGGTTTGCTGAGTGAGTACATACAGTCAACTAAGAAAACTGAGATGTTACAAATATATAAGCGAAACAAAGTAAGGGAGTTCAGTTCAGTGATGGTGTCAAATCCTTAAATACTTCAAAACTGATCATGACTTTCATAACATTTTCTCACTTTATGGACTACCTTAATGACCGGTTAGCCGAACAAAATCTACTAAAGTAAGAATGAAGAAACATAGAACAAATTAATTTCATTTGTTATATTTATTCCGTTTCCTCCCCTCCTAGACTGAAACAGCAAATGGATAAAAACAACAAACAAACGAAAAAAAAACAAACACACACACAGATAAATCACCGAGTGTATCTTATTTGTGCGGTTGCCTGGGTTGGATAAATAAAAGAATAAATACCAAAATCCAAAAACCTTAAAATCTCTCCAAAGCACAACTCTTAACTGAGCAGCCTTAAAATCTGCCAAATATTATCTCCTTCAAAATTGAAAAATGTGTAAAATTCTCTCTTTTAAATAAAGGTACAGCGCCATCTTAGCGATTACATGGAAGCAAGGTGTCAAAGAACTCTCCACTGAACTGAAATCAGGCATCTACTTTTTTTTAAACAGCCTTTGTTGGATTGTTCAGATAAGTTTCTAATCTCAGCAATCCAACATCTTATATGCTGTTTAACTATATAACAAATACCATGATTAGCTTTGCTAATTCATGCCTCAGGTTCAGTGGTCGGCTGTTCCGAAAACGCGGAGTGCGTCGTGGAAAGTACGAAAAAACAAATTAAAAACCAAAAATTAAAAAAACATAGAAATAAAAAAAATTAAAAGTAAATTAAAAGAATACTTAGATACATATATAAATTCAGAAATAGAAATGTAAGAAATAAAAATACTAATTGTTAGAAAATTCACACCGCCTGAAGTGGACTGTTCATATCGCGTATATTTCATTCAGTCCAAATGGTGTATTCAACTCACGATTTTCATAGTTAGCAGTTCACTCTTAGGAAAAAAAAGTAAAGAGCAGGCCAGTTTTGACCATGTCTAGAAAATGTGAGAAATTACGCCTTCTGTTTCCTTCTCGTCCCCAGAGGCCGCGCCGCGGCCTCTGGGGACGAGAATGTGGAAAGCCGTGTTGCCTCGAAACAAACTCGAGCTTTGCTTTCCAAAAGTAGACTGCCCGTGTGAATTAACCCTTGAACCATTCAACAACTTGTCAACTGGGCGTCCTAAAGTTCTCGCAATTTGATTGATGAAGTTCAAACTAAAACCTTGAACAATTTCAGCGCTGAAAAATAGTAAGATAAAAAATTGTAGATTGACAAGTAAAGAAACAAATAAATACACAGGTAAAGTTACACTTTGAGAAAACAAATTATAAAAATAAAATAGTTTCCCTAAAAAGCCATTTAACTGCACAGCGCTGCCTGTCTCGCCAATTCCACGTGCAACTGCGGCCATGTTTTTTTTCTGTTGGTTATTTTTGGAAAGCAAAGCTTGAGTTTGTTTAACAAGGCTTTCCAAGGAAACCGAAGGTGTAATTTATTTAGACATGGTCAAAACTGGACTGCTCTTTACTTTTTTGTTCTAAGAGTGAACTGCTAACTATGAAAATCGTGAGTTGAATATACCATTTGGACTGAATGAAATATACGCGATATAACTGGTTTTCACATGACGTCACTAAAATTCGAACTACAAAACTATTCATCTTCCTGAGATTTTACTTCAATGATGTGTAAGAGCAGCTGAAAACTAATATTCATACAAATTTTCGCTCCGAATGGGTTCTTGGTTTTGTGATACACTACGCTTGAATTTCTAAGCTTTTGCGTGACACGGCATTTACATGACGGCCTAGAGAGCTGTCATGATGGTTTAAAAAGTGACTTATTTCGGGGAACTTGGCTATCTGAACAGTTCATGTCTTAGAAAAAGTAATATTTTAATGTTTGAGAGTTCCTCGAGGGTTAAATTCACGCTTTTGGAGCAAAACTCAGTGACAGATGTTTCTGTTGGTTTCCGTCCGCCATGTTGGTGCCCATAAGGGTGGGCACCAGCATAGCGTCTCCATACAAATCTCTATAAATTTGGGTAAAAAATTTCTCCGCACATCTCGCATAAGAAAAATTGCTGTGACCAGAATTTTGGCGAGAGTATTTGCATATTTACCTTCTTTCATTTCCCAGATTCTGGACTTTATCTATTGATCGGTTTTGATTTTTATTTTGATCTATTTTGAATTGCGTGACACTGAAAATCAGCAATAAACGGCTTACTGTGTTTTGCGAAACGAAACGAAACGAAATGAATAAATCTGTACTGAAATGAACATATCAAGTATCCCAACAGTCAGATTCCTCCGTGCGATAACCTAAACAAGGCATAAAACAGCGGAAGTGTAGAATATTGAATTCGAAAATCTGTATTTAGCGAAACGAGCTCTTGGAAGACTGTGTCGATATGTAACTTATCTCTTTCGATTATTTAACACTTTTCGTAGATACAACTCGATGCAGTGATGATTTTTGAACAAAGAGTTTGAACCAAAGGGTCAGAAGTACCCCGTTTCGCAAACTGCAGATTTGTGTCTTGAGAGACGAGCGCTGAGTACGTGACTGACATTTGCCGTCTGCACGTGAGTAAAATGAAATTCGACCTTTTCCAAGAATTCGTTGCCTAGCATGTGACCAAAATCTTCCCTCCACCCCGGAACAAATTCTTGATCAGTTGGCTTTTTATCTTTACTATCTATCATTTATTTGTTTGCTTTTTTACAGCGAAACGAACGAGAGTGTTTTTTTTTTTCTCCAGGCAATGAAATGGAACATCGTTCGCCTTATCACCTTGGTAACGAAACAAGTAATGTTAGTCACGTACTCCACGCTCGGTTCTGCAATTTGCGAAACGGGGCACTTCCAACCTTTTGGCTCAAATTCTTTGTTCAAAAATCATCGCTGCATCGAGTTGTGTATACGAAAAGTGTTAAAGAATCGGAATAAATCAGTTACATATCGTAACAGTTTTCGAAGAGCTCGTTTCGCAAACTACAGATCTGTGATTTGCTGAAACGCGGTACTTCTGACCCTTTGGTTCAAACTCTTTGTTCAGAAATCATCACTGCATCGAGTTGTATCTAGGAAAAGTGTTAAAGAATCGGAATAGATAAGTTACATATCGACACAGTCTTCCAAGAGCTCGTTTCGCAAAATACAGATTTTCGAATTTTCATATTCTACACTTCCGCTGTTTTATGCCTTGTTTACGGTTATCGCACGGAGGAATCTGACTGTTGTGATACTTGTTATGTTCATTTCAGTACAGCTTTAATCATTTCGTTTCGTTTCGTTTCGCAAAATCATAGTAAGCCATATAAACAGTCACAGTGAATTTTTTAATAACTCTTATTTTTATTTCTTAAATTTCTTAAACGAACAGTTCCGTTTTTCTTGTGCTTATGTTTATGCTTATGTCGAGCGCGTTACTAGTGAAAACTGCACAAGACAAATAAGTGGGTTCGTTCTTCTTATGTTTCTGCTTATGCTGATGTTTATGTCGTGGCTGTTTTCACTTGTACTTATGCTTATGCTCTAGTGAAAACCAGCCTTTTCTTGTGCTTATGCTTATGCTTATGTCGAGCGCGTTACTGGTGAAAACTTCACAAGACAAATAAGTGGGTTCGTTCTTCTTATGTTTCTGCTTATGCTTATGTTTATGTCGTGGCTGTTTTCACTTGCACTTGTGCTTATTCTTGTGCTTGTGCTTGTGCTTATGCTCTAGTGAAAACCAGCCTTTACGTTACATATGCTTTAAGAGGCTCTGCTCGTAGGGTGGGATTAGTCACGACTTGACACGAAACAACGGGCTGACTTTTTCTTCCACGAAAAATCTTCAATTTTACCGTTTTCAAATACTGAAATTGTTCTTTTAATTTTCTATTTCAGCTTATATATAAGCAAAGAATAGATATGAACGATATTTAACGGAAAAGCGATGTTGAATCGAGCAGACAGGATCAGACACAGCTAGCCAGCGCGTCTGAGAGCAGAAATTGTACTCTCCTCTCAATTTTTATTTCGGTGTCTTTAGTGTTGGGAATTATACGGGTAAATATTTCTGGGATTTAGCTTTGTTCCTGTTTCAACAAAAAGTAAAAAAAAAAAGCTTTACATAGTTTTCGTCTTACCTCACTTCGATACCGGAACACATGACATGACACCTGCCATAACGTAACACAAGAATTATCCGGCTCAAGATGTCACGCAAACCGTTAGTCTATAAAATGTATAACCGTGACGATTCTCAAATTCCACAAGCTGATTTCCTTGATTCGCATATTTTAATCCCTTTGGAAATTTCGAAATTTTTATTCGTTTTTATTTCAGAGAGCTGCTGTCTAAGCAAAAAGTCACCGTGGCTTCACAACTGAACAATGCTCGCCCGTGAAGTACTCTTCGCTGTTTGCATAGACATCCTGTTTATCACTCCTTTGGATCTCTCAGAAAAAGTGCAATTTTTTTTTTATCACAAACCAACGCCAGTCACTTGATTCCTGTAACGTATTCGCTAGGACAGACAACGAAGCATCAAAACATCTAAACACAACATTTACCCTTGTAAGCCGAGTGTACATCAAGTGAAGCGAGCGAACACATCTAGGATCCCGGATGTAGACTAAACTGTATAAATTAACTTAATATGCATAAATTAACATCGTTACATCTCCCTTCGTTGTTCAAAAGAAGCAAGAATAAAGAAAGAGGAACTTAAATTGTTTCTTAGAGTCATTGTTCGGGGAACATGAACAACATAGGAAAAGTGTCAGCATGCGTAGTCACTGAGGTATGCTGGTCTTCGTAGGACTCTTCCCCGGGCGCTACATCTTTCTGGACTTGTTACGTCATCAGCTTGAGGGCTTGGTGCTGCTTGTGGTTTGACCACCTCTTGAGGCATTGATTCAGCTACTGGTGGTACCTGTTCAACTTTGGTCAAGGGCGGGGGACCAGGATCGGAGCTAGATATCTCAATGCCAGGTGGTGATTGTTTTGGGACTTCAGCTGTGAGACGCAGGTGTCGGCGGATCCTGCGATACACCCTTCCGTCGTTAGTGATTACTTGGTATGAACGTACACCAACTTGTATGTCAACCGTTGCTTGGGTCCATTGATGACTATACTTGGGTGGATGGCTACGAACGGTGCTCCCTGGTTCAAGTGGCCGGAGTTCTTTAGTGCCATTGTTGTAATAGAAGGCTTGTTTGTTCTTGTGGGCATGAAGAAGCTGGAAAGTGGTGTCAAATTCGGGTTGTGTTAGTAGTCTGCCAGCGATGGGCAGGAGTGTTTTGGTACGTCGGCGAAAGAGGCGCTGAGCTGGCGATGTGCCTAGTCCTTCTGTGGGGGTGTTGCGGAAGTCAAGGAATCCCAAGTAGGGGTCACTGCCAACCTCTAAGGCCTTACGCATGATTCGCTGCGCAGTCTTTACCGAGTTTTCCGCCTTGCCATTTGACTGCGGGTAGGTAGGAGAGCTTGTGACATGATCAAACTCATATAAATCTTTGAAGTTCTTAAATTCCTGTGAGTTGAACTGGGGGCCATTGTCGCTACTATCTTGTCCGGAATTCCATGTCTGGCCATATGAGGCTTGAGCTTTTCAATTACTTCTTTAGATGTCTTACTAACAAGCTTGTCGACCTCAAAGAAATTTGAGTAATAGTCAGTAGTGACAAGGTAGTCCTGGCCCTAGAGCTCAAAGAGATCAACAGCAAGGACCTGCCATGGTCTTGATGGTACTGGGTGTGAGATCATGGGCTCCCTCTGCTGCCCTTGGTGGTACGTATTGCAGACTTGACACTTGGAGACATATTCTTTTATCTCTTTGTACATACCAGGCCAGTAGAAAGCTTCCCTTGCTCGTCTCTGGCATGCCTGTACTCCCAGATGACTGGAGTGTAGCTTTCTTTTGAGCTCTGCTCTCATTTGAAACGGTATGACAACACGGTCTCCCTTGAAAATAACTTCATTTTGAAGTGTAAGTTCTTCTTTGAAAGGAAAGTAGTCTTGAACTTCCGATGGGAGATGGAGCTTACTTTCTGGCCGGCCTTGTTTAATGACGCCAGGGAGGGTCTTGAGGATAGCATCTTCTTGAGTAAGGTTTTGGATTTGGCAGAGAGTTTCATCTTTCACTGGAAAATACCGTTGCATGTTTACTTGCTCTGCTTCTATCTCTGTTGGAGACCTTGATTCTGAGACTGTCATGACGTCTTCCTGATCCTCAGTGGCTTCCTTAAGCGACAGATATGCACGACTTAGGGGATCAGCCACAAGAAGGGAGATTCCTTTTTGTAAGAAACTTCAAACTCATAGCGTTGGAGTCTAAGGAGCATTCATTGTAGCCTTTTGGGTGCATTTAAGAGGCGTTTCTTGAAAATTGCTTCCAGAGGCTTGTGGTCAGATTCAACCAGCACTTTCCTTCCATACAGATAGGTTTCAAACTTCTCCATTGGGAATACTATGGCCAATAACTCTTTTTCGATTTGCGCATACTGGACCTCTGTAGGGGTCAGGCAACTTGATGCATATGCGACTGGATGTCCATCTTACATTAGACATGCTCCCACGCCATGCATGGAGGCATCACACTGTAGTGTGGGCGTGGCACCTGGGTCAAAGTATTTTAGGACTGGAGTTGTAGAAAGGATCTTCTTTGTCTCTTCCAGGTCTGCACCATGAACCTGCTCATCCCACAGGAACTCGTTGTCGTTTTTGGTGAGCTCGCGTAGGGGAGTCGTGATCTCTGAAAGTCTCGGGGCAAACTTCTGTAGGTAGTTAGTCATCCCTAAGAGGCGTTGGATGCTCTGTTTGTCAGTCGGTGTCGGCATCTCTTTGATTGCCTTGACTTTTTCAGGGTCAGGTTGTAACCCATCAACGGAGAGCACATGGCCCATGTACGCGACTTCCTTGAGCCTTAGCTGCAGCTTTCCCCTATTAAGCTTCACACCTTTATCTCGGCAGCGTTGAAGGAGAGCAATGCGTTTTTCATCATGGTCTCTTACTGCTTCCTCATCGTTAGCTCCACATCCAAATACAAGGATGTCATCAGCGATCGCCTTGCACCCATTCAGTCCTGCTAATGCCTGATCCAGTCTTCGCTGGAATTCTTCAGGGGCCGGTGAGATGCCGAATGGCATTCGGAGCCATCTGTATCTTCCTCATGGAGTGCCAAATGTAGTTGTGTAGCTACTTTCCTCGTCGTAGCTACTTTCCTCGTCCAAGGACACATGCCAAAACCCATTTTTGGCATCTATTACAGTAAAGCATCTTGCATTTGAGAGCTCAGGAAAGACATCCTCGATTGTCGGCAGCGGGTAGTGATTGCGTTTAAGGGATTGGTTAAGTGGTTTGGGGTCCACACGCAGTCGGACATTGCCATTTTTCTTCAAGGTGACGACAGTTGCTGATATCCAGGAGGTAGGAACATTTACTGGTGTGATGATATTAAGGCCTTCCAAACGATTCAGTTCCTCTTTTAGCTTTTCTTTAATGGCGATTGGCACCTTTCTTGTTGGGAGTTGTGGTGCATTCGGGTCAATTTCTAGGTGGAGATCACCTTCTAACTTTCCTTCTCCTCTGAAGACATCAGCATATTCTTTGAGAATAGATTCTGTTGTAAGTGGTGTTTTGCTCTGTGATGGTTTTTCAGATTGAATAGCCATGATGTTTTGTCGGACCACAGAGATGAGTTGCACTTGCTCACTGGCTCGTAAACCAAGCAGAGGCTTGCCTTTGCCTTTTACAACTACGAATTCCACACTGTATTTTCTTCCATTTCTGGGGTTCACAACTTGGACACGTTTCTTGCCAATCGGCTTCTCCTCAGTTTTGTTGTACATAACAAGAGTTACTTCTGCATTGTCCAGCAGGGATAGACTGCCTTTACCATATACTTCTTTGAAAGACTCTTCAGGTAAGATGTTCACTGTCGCACCAGTGTCCAGTTGGAATGGGACTCGATGACTATTTAATAGCATTACCGCAAGCAGTTTGTCTTTACGATCGGGATTTTCCACAGCACAGACTTGTTCCTTGACGTCGACACAAGCAACATATTCATGAAAGTCGGAATCCTCCACTGCATGCACTGGCTTGCGGACATGTCCAGGATATGGTCAAACTGGGTGGAGGCGGTTTGGTTTTGCAGGCCACCGCAAAGTGGTTTTGAATTCCACAGTTAGAGGAAGTCTTTCCCCATGTAGGACATTTAAGCTTGTTCCAGACATGCGTTTTTGGCGCAGAACTTGCAGCGGATTTCTCTCTCTCCTCTGGGGGACAGAGGTTTCTTTTCATTGGACTGACTAATGGCGCTGACTTCCTCCTGATTAATTTCTTTCAATTGTTGGCTTGAGGTCTCATATGATCTACAGATATCAATGCATTCCTTCAGTGTGAGTTTGGAGACTTGTAGGAGCCTCTTGCGCGCTTGATTTTCTCTTACTCCAGTGACAATCCTGTCTCTAATTAGACTGTTCTCCAACACTCCGAAGTTACATGTCTTAGCCAGCGTGCGCAGTGCCGTGACGTAAGCATCCAGAGATTCGTTTGGCTCTTGGTCTCTCTTGTTGAATTGATATCTCTCGTAGATTTTGTTTGTCTCTCCGATGCAATAACGCTGTAGCTTTTGGAGAGCAATAGCAATGTCCTTCTTATCGTCTTCATTTTCGAATTCTAAGCCTTTGTACACATCTACAGCATCTGAGCCAATACAGGTTAAGAGTCCCTTGTCCATAAATATGGAAAATAACTCGGCAAGGGTCGAAAATTCGATTTCGCTCACATTCTTACGGTAGATAGGCTAGCGCATGACAAAAACTACTGGATAGTTTTTTTTGGCAAAATATCCTTTTATTTCAAAGAAATATGCAAATTACCAAATTCCGTTAAAATCGTCATTTGACGCACCATTTTGTTAGACAAGTTTGAGAGCCTCGCATGCAAAACCACATTATTCTTCTGTCTTTAAAACACTCAAATATTTTTGTGCAATGTTTAAATGTGTACTGGGTTGATTTTAGGGAATACTGTGTTTTCTTTTTCGGTGCAAAATAATTAAATTTCGAAGACATGTATTTCATGCACTTAAAAGTACTTCGTAAAAATAATTGATTTTCACCATGTGCGAAACCTTCAAATGGATCAAGCTTCTGGTGGTTGAATCGCAGAAGGATGGTCTACAGATTCCTGTAAAAATTTCTTTGAGCAAATGATTGTGAGCGACGCGAGAGCATTTCAAAGTACGTTAAAAATGCAGATATTTGACCATCCGTCGTCAAATTTCAATTTACCGGTTAGACATATATTTTAGCACGCGCCACATGTCTTGAGCTATATTAAGTTGAAATAGACTCAGAGCTGATAATTTCCAAATGTTCTAACCTTATTTGCTGTAAAAGGCAGGTCCAAAAGCCGATATGACGTGTTTTTGTCACCGTTCGTCGCACATAAAGCAGAAGTTTGCTTTTGTTTACACAAAGTCCGATGTACATCGCCAGCTGTCAACTTATTTAATGGTCGGACAACCCTCCAAGTTGCGACAATTTTAGTCGCCGTGGCGACTAGAATTTTAGAGCTGGCGACTAAATTAGGACGCAAGTCGCCAGCTCGGCGACTAAAATTAACGTGACCTATGCGTCAGGAGCTTGAGCGGACTATCATCCGGAGCGAAAAGAAGAACGTTCTGAGCATTAAGAATTCACTTTGCAAAGCTAGTTGTTGTGGGATTTTAACCAACAGAAATGGAGACTGAATAAAATGAAATGTTACACGGTAAACAGAGATCAAGGAATTGCATTCAGTTGAGCTTGGGACGCGACGAAATTTGTTCCACTCGACTGAACTTTGGCACGTGACAATTTTACCTGGAAGCGTGAGACAACGCACGCAATCGGGTCATTTGCCATCGAAAAGAAGAGCAATTGCAAAAGCTTGGAAAGCTCGACGGTGACAGGATCCACAATATATTTGAGAAACATCCAGATGTATTTGAGAAACGTATTTTGTTTCAGTGGACACGAAAATACTTGACTCTACAGCAAACTTGGTAACACAAGCACGGGGGACTCTATAAATAAAAAAAAAATTGTGATGAAAAGCGGCTCGCAGTTGTGAATAAATTTCACTTGTGTGAACGAACCTGGGTTTATTTTTAAATTGTCAAAGATTTCATTAAGAAAAAATATCTGTCTTAGTGATTGCCCTAAAACTTGTGAAAGTATTTTCGCATTGAGTATTCGCGTTCCGCGGTTCGCATATTAAATTCAAAACGACAAACAATTTGAGCGTGAACTTTTCTGACCATTTCAATACAGTCTTTAATTTTCAGATGAAGTTTTATGTCGTTTGCTTATTCAAGCAGAAAACGAGGTTGAACATTTAAAAAAGATCATAAGCGATAAGGTAAAAATAGTGTTCACTTTATGGTCTCAGCAAGAATTTGATGCCGCCTTGATAAACATTGGAAAACTTTCCGCCATTCAGCTGCGAATGAGGCTATCTTATTTTAACTTGGTATAATCTGTGTCGTTTGCACTGCTCCTGTTGTGTGAATTATAAATGATATACACAAATATTTCTGTGTTTTGTGAAGCGACTTTTTTCTTAATTTTCATCAAATATTTTCGCGGGAAAAATGGCGGTAAACATACGTTTCATTCATACATGCTCACGCAAGAGTTTATAATGAAGATAGTCTGAACCTTTGGTTTTTGATATTTGTGGTGTCACTTGTAAATCGATGGAGCTATTTGAAGGCATGTACATTTGCATTATTATAACCATTGTAAAAGCTTTATTGAAAGTGAAAGCCAATCAATTTAAAATGACAGAGTGAGAACTGTGATCAACTCACAACACTGTTGCAATAATATAGCACTTTTTCATTGTGATCAGAAACTATTTCATTTGATCATCTATCATTCCAATAAAAGCATATTTGAATCAACATTAGGTAGTTCTTTCACTGAACGGGACTTCAATTTACTTGGTGGTTCAAGGAAAATGTTATTAACAATACAGTTAGATAATAATAAGATTATTATTTATTATTAATTAATTATTAATTTATGCATATATTGTGGCGACTAAAATTTTTCACTGGCGACCAAACCTGAACAGTCAGTGGCCAAATGGCCACTAGGGAAAAAAGTTAACTTGGAGGGTTGGGTCGAATACCATGAATCTATGACCCTCTTTCGACACATATGATCGCCACTGCATCTAAGTCAAAAACGGTTAAGTGATTTGTGGATAGTTGCTTGCTTTGCACTACACCAAAATATTACGTTTGATCATGGTTTGATCTGCTGCTGCTTGAATCCTCGCTTGCAGCGGTTCCTTGTTTGCTCGTCACGCAATGCTGTCATCACATTTTAGGGGGTAGGGGCAGGACAATTTCTATCCTAATACGTAAGGTTCTGCAAGGCTTGGAACCACAGGGAGCACACAATCTTGTTGAGTAGGAAGGGATTAAATTCAGCAATGAAAAGAATGAATAGTTGACCATTGCCCGTGTTGTCGTCTTTTACTAGACCACCGCTACCTACATGCCCTGCGTAAATACTGTAACGCTAAACTCGTACCTACAATCCCGGCCAAAAGTAGTTGGGACACTTGAGCTGTATCGCGTATCCCCCTTCCCCCCTGATCAATGTTCGAAAATATCGTGTTTTCTCCAACAAAAAGGGCAAAAATCACCTGATTATCGACATTGAAAGTGGGGGGAGTGGAGAACTTGCTTCGTGTCCCAACTCTTTTGTCTGGGATGGTAGGTCTTTTCGCGCTGTGCAATTATTTTTGGTTTACATATAATACAGTGGGCTACCCTCGGAGGAATGGGAGGTGGCCGCTTAATAGGGGTTGGCCGCTTCATAGAGGTTGGTTTACCTTGAATATTTTTTCACTATCGGGCTACAAATTTCTTAGTGAACATGGAGTCAATTCAAGACAATCATTACCCAGAGACCCAGACCCAGAGACCCAGGGGCAGTTAGTGGGAGCGGGGAAAAGTCGAAACGGGTGAGAAAAAAGGTTCGGGCGAAGACCCGCGTAGACTTTTTCCCTGCCCCCACTAACTGCCCCTGGGTCTCCGAGGATGACGTCTTTCATGATTGTCTTGAATTGACTCCATGTTTACTAAGAAATGTAGCTAAATCTCTAACCCGATAGTGAAAAAATATTCAAGTTACACCAACCTCTATTAAGCGGCCAACCCCTATTAAGTGGTCACCTCCCATTTCCCCGAGGGTAGCCCACTGTATTATATGGAAACCAAAAATAATTACACAGCGTGAGAAGACCTAGGTACGAGTTTAGCGTTACAGTATTACGAAGGGCATGTAGGTAGCGGTGGTCTAGTAAAAGATGACAACATGAGCAATGGTCAACTATTCATTCTTTTCATTGCTTAATTTCATTTCTTCCTACTCAACAAGATTGTGTGCTCCCTGTGGTTCCAAGCCTTGCGGAACCTTACGTATTAGGATAGAAATTGTCCTGCCCCTACCCCCTAAAATGGGATGACAGCACTGCGTGACGAACAAACAAGGAACCGCTGCAAGCGAGGATTCAAGCAGCAGTAGATCAAACCATGATCAAACGTTATATTTTGGTGTAGTGCAAAGCAAGCAACTATCTACAAATCAATTAGCCGTTTTTGACTAAGATGCAGTGGTGATCATATGTGTCGAAAGAGGGTCATAGATTCATGGTATTCGACCATTAAATAAGTTGACAGCTGGCGATGTACATCGGACATTGTGCAAACAAAAGCAAACTTCTGCTTTATGTGCGACGAATGGTGACAGAAACACGTCATATCGGCTTTTGGACCTGCCTTTTACAGCAAATAAGGTTAGAACATTTCGAAATTATCAGCTCTGTGTCTATTTCAATTTAACATAGGTCAAATCATGCGGCGCATGCTAAAATATACGTATAACCCGTAAATTGAAATTTGACGACGGATGGTCAAATATTTGCATTTTTGACGTACTTTGAAAAGCTATCGCGTCGCTCACAATCATTTGCCCAAAGAAATTTTTACAGGAATCTGTAGACCATCCTTCTGCGATTCAACCACCAGAAGCTTGATCCATTTGAAGGTTTCGCACATGGTGAAAATCAATTATTTTTACGAAGTACTTTTAAGTGAATGAAATACATGTCTTCGAAATTTAATTATTTTGCACCGAAAAAGAAAACATAGTATTCCCTAAAATCAACCCAGTACACATTTAAACATTGCACAAAAATATTTGAGTGTTTTAAAGACGGAAGAATGATGTGGTTTTGCATTTGAGGCTCTCAAACTTGTCTAATAAATGGTGCGTCAAATGACGATTTTAACGGAATTTAGTAATTTGCATATTTCTTTGAAATTAAAGGATATTTTGCCAAAAAAACTATCCAGTAGTTTTTGTCATGCCCTAGCCTATCTGCCATAGGAATATGAGCGAAATCGAATTTTCGACCCTTGCCGCGAAATTAAGAATTTGTCTGATTTTTACAGGCAGGCACTCTTAACAGTGTGGCAGTTCCCAGCGATTTATTTACCGTAGGGTTTTCAGGATCTTTTAGACGTGCAGCTATTTCGTAGTTGTTCCAAGCACGGTGGAATTTCTTCCAGTTCGTCGCCAAGTCCCCTGTGAGCTCTAATTTTGAGGGCAATGGGATGTTTATCGGGATTTGTGCCAGATTTGGTTGTGCGACGGCTTCTTGTACTTGCACAGATGCGCCGCTACCCTCGGGTGTCGGTGGCATACTTAGTATTTTGAAGTTAGCTAGATTTCTTCAGCAGAGAGTTCCTTCCGAAAACACAAGACAATTCCACTCACCGTTGTTTTCCGCTATTCTTTGTGAAGAATTTGTCGAGTGGCTATTGCAGAACACAGTAGAGATCGGAGACTACCTCTAGCATAACAGTTCGCAGATCAGAGTTGCTCGACCACGTGCGTGCGAACAAATCTCTTTCCAGAACACTTTCCCGTACGCTGAGCGGTAATTCATCGATGGCAACAAATGTAGAAACCGGTTTTCACTTCTGACACCATGTAACGTATTCGCTAGGACAGACAACGAAGCACCAGAACATCTAAACACAACGTTTAATCTTGTAAGCCGAGTGTACATCAAGTGAAGCGAGCGAACACATCTAGGATCCCGAATGTAAACTAAACTGTATAAATTAACTTAACATGCATGAATTAACATCGTTACAATTCCGTCTGTTCAAAAACCAAACCACCGAATAGACCTAAAAGCGAGTGCAAATTGTCAAAATTTACAACGGTACAAGTTCGCCTCATGGGTGAAGGTTACTCGGCTACAAAAAAAATACGGATCGAAAATCACCAATCACAGCCCACTGGCATTGGCCTTTTGAGCTGAACGTGAGACAACACCGATCAGCATCGCTTGTGATTGGCTCATTTTTTTTTGCTCTCAGACGTGCTGTCTAGCTGTGTCTAATCGTAAAGATTGTTGTATGTCTTCTCGATTCAAACTCGCGTTTCCGTAAAGTATCGTTCATGTCTATTCTTTGCTGATTCATAAGCTGAAATAGGAAAAGAAAAATTTTTCAGTAATTGAAAACGGTAAAATTGAAGATTTGTCTTGGAAGAAAAAGCCATCTCGTTGTTTGGTGTCAAGTCGTGACACCTAAATGCTGCGGTTTGGCGGTTATCTTTTCCGGTTTGATCTCGCCTCTGATTGATCGCGAAACAATAAACATTCCAGAAATTTTGTCTGCCGTGTTCACCGTTTTACGGGAAAGACTGTAATTATGCAAATCAACCCAAAAAACGTAGGTACAAGTTGGTTGGTGAAATTGATTAAGATGCAGTCAAAGAACAAGCTAAGAATGGCAGGCTGCAGAAAATAAACAAACAGAATAGATCTCTAATAATGCTGCTATCCTAACAGGGTGATTTCCGGCACAACAGCACGATTTCGCACAAACAGATTTAAGTTGTCTGCATTCTCGGAAATCAAGATTAATCTAACGTCGAAACTAGTCTGTTTCCACGTTTGCCACGGTCTCTAACCTTTGCAAAAAGAGACCATCAGCGCACCTATAAATAAAATCAAGGGATGTATTCTATGCCATGCCCATCTAATGGTTTGGATTCATTGCGCGCAAACTGTTTCTGCGTCTAAGGCCCAGTTCAGACGCCGAACGTTTCATGAGCCGAACCTAATACGTTGAATTAAGAACGTGAAAAGGTCGGCGTCTGAATCAGTTAAAAACGGCTATTTGAATTTGGAACGGCACAACCGTTCTTCCCGCCTAGCTCAACCGCGAATTTCGGCTTTGGAACGGCTTTGATTCAGACGTCGAACTTTTCATGTGCCGAACCTAATGCATACACCTTGCCTGAAAACCGTTGATGTTTCTATATTTTTTGGTTCAAACTAAATTAAGTTCGGTGAATTAAGTTCGACGACTGAATCAACAGGCGTACTTTTGATAATTTGGGTCGGTCCAAATTCGAATTAAGTTCGGCTCATGAAAAGTTCGGCGTCTGAACTGGGCCTAAGTCAATCGTGTGAGGAAGGTGTTCATCACGAGGTCGACAAACAAATGAAGACTTTGCAGTATCAGCTGAATTGTCGTTATCTGTAACTGATTTTGTGCTCAACTTCATTATCCAAATCAAGGCGAACGAATAAACAGCCATCTGACGTGATATTATCTAACCCAAAAGCCTCTGAACATTTCCAAAGAAACTTACCGTCGTGTTTGCAGGGTCACTTGGGTTGACTGGCTTGTATGTAAACGTACCGCCTCGAAAATGAGTGCACAATACATCGTTTATGAGCACAAGAAACACAATCGAAATTATGCTTTTTCCAGAAAGTTCCATTCTCATGCAGCTGTAGAGGACATAATGTCAAACGCGAGCTGATCAAGGTATATGTTCCCTGGACATTGGTATTTTTCTGTTGACCAGTGACAGAAAAATTTCACTGACAGACTTAATACTCACTGTGTGTAATATATTCGTAACCGGAAGTTGTGTTAAGCTGTTGTATTACCCAAGATGCTTAGAGAATAAAGTTGTTGTGTTGAGCAAGCTTCGTCAACTTGTGTTGTTACGTCACCGAGCCATACGTTTGCTAGTATGTTTCATTTTGGCGACGAGGATGGGATACTCTACATGCACGAAGACGCATGAGAAATCCAGTGAAGTTTTGATTTTCTCTGTGTGAGGAAAAAGGTTTGTTTTCGACCGAGGTAACTTGATCAAAGTTTGAGCACGTGCTATCAAAATGGCGGGAATTGGATTGTTTGGTCGTGTCGGCGAGTTCAGTCCTGAGCAAGAGACTTTTTGTTCCTATGTGGAAAGAATGGAAATGTTCTTCATGGCAAATAATATCATAGAAGAAATTAAACAGGCGAGGGTAAAGAGGAAGCCGATCTCGCAGTTGCAAATAGAAAACGTGCTATCTTTCTGACTGAGACTGACTGACTACCCTGAGCAATCTGCTGGCACCAGTGAAACCAAAAGACGCTCCTTTTGCGGACATTGTCAAAGCATTGGAGAAACATTACAATCCAGCGCCATTGGAGATAGCAGAGAGTTTTCATTTTGGAACTCGCTATCAAAAACAAGACGAATCCATCAGTGACTTTATTGTGGCCTTGAAGAAGTTATCGATTCATTGTAACTATGGAGAGTTTCTCAACCGAGCTCTGAGAGACCGTTTTGTGTGCGGATTGAACAATCCCAAAATACAGAATAAACTTTTGAACACCGAGGATCTTTCTTTTGAGAAAGCGTGCCAGATTGCAAAGTCAATGGAAATGGCAGAGAAGAACACCCAAGAATTCCGTCCTGTCAGTGCAAGTGATGACAGCCAAGGCATAGTAAATAAACTGGAAACTGTAAACACTAAGGAACCCTCATGTTACCGGTGTGGTGGTAAGCATGCTGCACCTAAGTGTAAATTTAAGTCAGCAAAATGCTACAAATGTAGCAAAGTAGGTCACCTTGCATCAGTTTGTCGCAGTAAAGATGTTGAGTCTAGCATGAAAACAAAACAACCAGGAGCTAAAGGTACTGTTCATAGTGTCTTAGAATCAAACACAGAAGGTTATGATGATAATGATGAGTTAGGTATTTATTCCATGTATGCAGTTGGCACAGATAATCCTACCAACAAAAGTTATACTGTAGAAATGACCATAAATGGTTCACCATGTGCAATGGAAGTAGACACTGCAGCTGATTACTCAATAATGAGTAAGAGCACACATTCTCAGATATTCAGCAATTTTCCACTTCGTCCGTCAAAAGTTGACTTGAAAACCTATACGGGTGAAACCCTTACAGTGTGTGGTGAAATGCTGTGTGATGTAGTGTACAAGGGCCATGAATATACATTGCCAATTATTGTAGCTGATTATGAGAAGAAGCCTACTTTGCTGGGAAGAAATTGGTTAAACCATATAAGACTTGAGTGGGGTGAAATATTTAGTTTAACAAGATCCGAGTTGGAAAGTGCCAAAAGTCAACTTGATGGATTACTAGTTAAACACAGTGAGTTGTTCAAAGATAGCTATGAGGGCATGAAAGGGTTGGAAGCACACATCACCATGAAAGATGGTGCAAAGCCCATATTTATTAAGCCACGGAGAGTTCCATATGCACTAAAAGATGAAGTTGAAAAGGAGTTGGATAAATTTAAAAAAATGGGGTAATCGTTAAAACTGACAGATCAGACTGGGCAAGCCCAATAGTAGTTGTGCCAAAGGCTGACAAATCGGTTAGAATTTGTGGGGACTACAAAGTAACCATCAACTCAGCTGTTGAAGATGAGCAGTATCCCCTTCCCACCCAACAGGACTTGTATGCTGCCCTCTCGGGATCAAAATTTTTCAGCAAACTTGATTTGTCGCATGCATATGCTCAGCTAAGTGTTGATAAAGCAAGTCGTGAGTACCTGACAATTAGCACACACAAGGGACTCTATTCCTACACCAAATTACCATATGGGGTTAAATCAGCACCTAAAATATTCCAAGCTAAAATGGATATGATTTTGCAAGGAGTATAAAAATGTGTGCGTAAGCAGGATGACATTCTTATTGGTGGTGTCAGTTGGCAGGAGAATATCAAAATCCTGGCTGAGGTATTGGAGAGGTTGCATAAATATAACCTGCATTTGAAAATGGCAAAGTGTGAATTTCTGAAGAGGGAAGTTGTCTATTTGGGTTTGAAGATAGATGCTGAAGGTTTGCATCCAGTTGAGGAAAAAGTGGATGCTGTAAAAAGGGCACCAGTACCACAAAACGTCAGTGAGTTGAGATCTTTTTTGGGCATGGTCCAGTACTATCACCCATTTCTACCAGGTTTAGCAACCACACTAGCACCATTACATGAGCTCCTCAAAAAGGGTGTCCAGTGGACATGGACAAAAGAGTGTCAGCAAGCATACGAAGCTTGTAAACAAGGTCTCACCAGTGATGCACTGTTGGTGCATTATGATGGGGACCGTGAACTGAGACTTCCTTGTGATGCGTCCAGCTATGGAATTGGAGCAGTTATTAGCCATGTCATGGATGATGGCCAGGACAGGTCAATAGCCTATGCCTCTCGGACACTGAGTTTAAGTGAAAGGAACTATGCACTAATTGAGCGTGAAGCATTATCAATTGTTTTTGGTGTAAAAAAATTTCACCAGTTTTTGTATGGGCGTAAATTTACCCTGATCACTGATCGCAAACCAATTTTCAGTCCAAAATCCGCTATCCCCACACTAGCAGCAGCTCGAATGCAGAGGTGGGCTCTAGTACTTTCGGCGTATGACTATAAGATTGAATACAAAAGATCTGAAGACCATGCCAACTGTGATGCTCTCTCAAGGCTACCACATGAGGACTCCACAGTGGGAAGTGAGGGTGTGGTCTACAGTGTGAGTGTAATTGATGATGATTTTCCAATCACTGCAGAAGATATAGGAAAGGCAACCATTGTAGATCCTGTACTTGGTAAGGTACATCAATTTGTGATGTCAGGTTGGCCAGAAGGGTGTCCTGATGAGACCCTCAAACCCTATCATAATAGAAGAAATGAGCTTTCCTGTGAACAGGATTGTGTCCTTTGGGGCTCTAGGGTGATTATTCCACCAATCTTTAGAGCCAAAATGCTGGGGCAGTTGCATTGGGAACACCCTGGTATATGTGGTATGAAAGCAATTGCTCGTA
Source organism: Orbicella franksi (assembly GCF_964199315.1). Lineage (NCBI taxonomy): Eukaryota > Metazoa > Cnidaria > Anthozoa > Scleractinia > Merulinidae > Orbicella > Orbicella franksi. The sequence continues at coordinate 4,374,728 of NC_138151.1, forward strand.
CATGCATGTGGTGGCCAAAAATGGATCAGGAAATCGAGGAAGCAGTGAGAGTATGTACAGTATGCCAAAATGTTAGAAATGCCCCACCCAGTGCACCCCTGATCCCATAGAAGTGGCCAACTAGACCATTTCAACGGATCCATGTTGATTTCTGTCAGAAGGGTAATGTTACTTCCTTGTAGTAATCGATAGCCACTCAAAGTGGATTGAAGTGAAACATATGAGCTCTACAACTACTAAACGGACTATTGATGAGCTCCGTTTAATTTTTGCTACTCATGGTTTACCTGAAGAGGTGGTGTCTGACAACGGACCACAGTTTACGTCCATTGAATTTGCCGAATTCATGCGCAAAAACGGCATCAAGCACACGTTGGTTCCACCCTATCACCCTCAATCTAATGGGGCAGCGGAGAGGTCTGTGAGAGTTGTTAAGGATGCTTTAGTTAAAGAAGTGCTTGAGGGTAAAAAGGGCATCTCTATGAAACACAGACTTGCTAATTTTCTATTTCGGTATCGCACAACCCCTCACAGTACAACTGGTGTGACCCTCGCTGAGTTGATGGTGAAGCGTTGCCTAAGAACAAGATTAAGTCTGATTAAGCCTAATCTGGCACAAGTTGTAGAGAATAAGCAAGAGAAACAGAAAATGTATAAGGATTTGAAATGTAAGAGGGAAAGATCCTTTGTAAGAAATGACAGGGTGCGGGTACGAAACTCGAGGGCTAATTCTAAGACAGATAAGTGGATTTCAGGCACTATAGTTAAAGTTTGTGGGCCCAGAACCTATGTAGTTAGGACAGGACACAAAACCAGATATGTGCACACTGATCACATGATAAGAGCACATGATAATGTACCAGATGATGTCAGTGAGCCAGATGTCGTGGTGCCTGAATCAAGTGGTCAAAAAATAAATGATGATAATGTGAATCCTCTCGATAGTACTTCTGAACCACATGTAGATCTGCCTGAAAACGAGGATACTGTTGTATCTCCTTTAGTTGTAAGTAGTCCACCTACAGTTTTGCGAAGATCTCAAAGGATTAGAAAACCAGTTGTTAAACTTAACCTGTAACTGTAGGTTATCACTATGTCTTGGGTATAAGTGCATCCTGAAAATCTGGGGGAAAGCAGTGTAATATATGCGAAACATTTACATTTGCAAAACATTTACTTGCTGAGTTGCTTCATGATTTAGCTGGTAGGAGGCAAAGAATTTGTCTGCTGTTCTTTTCTTGTGGAAGAACAATGTTTTTATTTGTTGACAGCTGTGGACATATGTATTTTGTGGACTCCCATTCCCATAGAGACTGTGGAGCAATAATAGCAAGTTCTCCACCTGGCAATGGAGTAGAATTTGCTGAATGGATTGATAAAATGATGAATTTAAATTGGCAGACCTCACTCACATTGGGGTCTGTAACTGAAGTTATATATGCATAAGGGCTGATTTAGATTGCACAACCTTGTCATGTACGATTTTTCTAGTTTTCTAATCATCTCATGCAAGTTTCTCACAGGCGGTCATGTGTCATTTAAATCGGCCCTAATGGTTTGTTTAGACCATTCTCTATTGACTGTAGTTGTTCTTGACAATCAGAAGATCCATGTAATAGTTTGGTCATATTCACTATAAGATCAGATATGTCTGGGTGGCTTTCTGATATGTTCCTTTCCAGTTGATCTTATAGCATTCTGATTTTCCTCTCGGGTTAAAACGTAGAAGAATAGATCTTGTTAGATCGTTTCCTCGTGCTAGTATAACTTGTCAGAACAACAACTAGCCTAAGGAATAGGTCAAATGATATGCTGACAGTTGACAGAGTTTTTTCAGTAGTCTGATACTGTAATTGTGAATCCATGCCAATTTATTTGTCTCTCTCAAAAAACAGGGGTTTTTTTATCTAGAAAATATCAAAACCAAACCTGTAGACCTTTTTTGTCCTTTCTCTTCTCCCCCCCCCCCCCCCAACCTGCCCCACTCCATCATTCCAGCTTTTGAGACCACCTCCCCCTTTAAACTAACCCTAACCCTCAGGATGGGTATGGATATTTTCTGGAACCGCAGGATGATTGAAAACAGAATATTGTACTTGTATGTTGCAAGCACTTAGGCATAATTTTTATCATTTACTTTTCTTCAAAGAGGCCATTCATGCGGTTATCTTCCATCCCGAGATGGAATAGAGCTTGGTAGTTTGTCCATTCCAAAAGATGTGGAGCCCTGTGTTTGTTTTCTTTCTCCTTAACTTTGCTTACCTGCACTAAGAATTGAATGTCTTCTTTTTGGGGAAACTGGGCATTGGCATAATATCGAGTAATAACTGAAATATTTTCTGCAAGTAACATTTTATACAAGGGGTAATACCTTGTTCGGTATGATAAAATTAGCAGTGTGTGTTATTGTTGATAGTCAAAAGCACATAAGAAAACAGTTGTAGAAAATTGTCAGATCTCACAAAAAAGAATATTTATTTTCTTACTCTGAAAAGCATGCAAAAATACAAACTGAAAAATAAGAAAAGAGGCTAGAGAGGCTGACAAACAATTTATTTTGGAGGCTATAACGGTTGCATAGATTGCTCGCCGTCTTATACCGAAATAAAAACTACAACAGTTGCCTGATTTGCCTGCTGTCTTTGCTGCAAAAAGGTGATTACAACTATAGTTCATAATCATGAATGAGGCATGCTAACACAAAACGTATTTGATTATAGGAGAGCAGCTGACCAAGGTTGTCCCATACGGTGCGAAGTTTCTTGTCCTCGTTTGCCATTATTTCAGTTTTGATGACATCAAATGACTCCTTGCTTACTTTGAGGCATTTAGCCACAGACTCGTGATCCAAATCGGCTCCAGCGGCAAGACAATCGATGCCGTACACCTCGGCGGTTGCCTCGGTACCATTTAGCTCGGACGAGAGCGTGGCGAAGTTTTTTCCCAGCTTGAGGCTCTGTATGACCAGCATCT
>NC_138151.1:5067700-5242700 GCF_964199315.1 Orbicella franksi
CGTCAGAAGTCTTTGAAGAAACACCTACACAAAGTCAGCTCTCATGACCACTACATGTGGGAAATGAAGGTGAGATTGTCAGTATGATTTGTTTTAAATTTATTTTCCTCAGCTGTTGTGCTACGGCACTAGCGCCAAGACAGTGATCCACGAAAGTTACTCTTGTTTTATCTCTACATGCACATGACTTTGAGGAGATCGTCTTTCTATACGAAACAACAGATTGCTATTGCTGTTCGTGTTAAGGCCTTATTGTCCACTTTCGTGTAACTCAAAAATGTTCATTTATCAAAATAACGGTTTTTCTACACTCTTTCTGTTTCAAAACTGAACCGTGTACCACTGTAAATGTTTTTTTATTTTTATTCTCATCTGCTGTTAAAGTAAAAATAATGTTGCAGTAGTGGTTAGCAGAGAAGAACGGACGAAGAAAGCCTCTCAAGTAACAGGTCTAGACATGATTACAAAGGCATCGGGAAGACTGCTTTCTTGTTATCGGCAATTTCTGTATCAATTAATAAATTTCGAGGTAGGCAGGCAGAATATTCTAATTGGTCCTAGTTGTCATGTTTCGGATGTTTTTTTCTATTCTGGCAGATGTTAGTAGCAATTGAAGAAATGGTTCGTTTTGACACGATCTGCCAAACAGCAGGTTCGAGGCGCTTTTTGCCAAGGATTGTGGCTTTATCTTAAGTCTTGCGCAAATATTAATGTTGCAGACTTTGATGAAATATTCATACTAATAATTCATGGTAGCTTTGTATAATGGAACGTGCACTTTTTTTAAAAAGGTATATTATCCGTGAAATACCTCACTATTTTAAAGGCACAATTTGAAGCTCCAAACAGCCTAACAATTTCACCTGTACTCTTTTTAGAGGTCGAAAAGAGAATGCAGTAATAGCACATCCAGTTTTTCTGTGGGATGTCGCAAGTTAAGTGAGGTTCTAAATAATTCATCGGACGACAGTTTGCTTTAGTTTTCATTGATGTTTACCGCCAAACGATAATATTAGTTTTATATAATTTTTGGGAGTAGAAATATAATGATATATTGCTTGCTTGACTTATAAACAGTTCTGTGGACATACAACGGTTATACACCAAGCTTGTTGGCATTTTGCCCGGGAACGAAGTCTATTTTAGGTTCACAACGTGCGGACCGAACAAAAGTGTGAAAGAATTCTTTTATTACTGATTTTTTTGACATAAAAACGTTACTTATTAAACCGGAGTTAACTTGCGTGAGCGATCTGAATGAAAAAACGAACACGCCACAGCACATTGGTGTTGTCTACATTACGTGAGTCAGTTGAGTTTATTCTATACTTAATCCTCAAGATTCTACTTGCTCCAAAGGCTTTTAACTAAGGCTATGAATTCTATCACTTAATCTGACAGTGTTTGAAGCCAAAAAAAATAGATCGCCGATTTAATTTGTTTTCCGCTTAATAGTAGTAGACAACACGATGCCATTTTCAAAAATTGACACGCGAAGCTTACATCAGTTTTTAATCGCTTATTCTTTTGAATTTTTGCAATTTTTGCCCACAATTGACCGACTGTTCGTTAGATACGGAAAGAATAATCTGCAGGGAACAGTCACAATTCTTTTGTAAGTGGACGTGATCAATTCTCAGGCGTATTTTAATTTCTGATTTCAGCATGCATTCTCTAATAACGGCACCAGGCCCGATTCAATAATTACCGAAAAAAAACAAAGCAAAAAAAAAATAACAAAGAAAAAAAAGGAGAAAAAACAAGAACAGACAATTTAACCAAATTATTAATTAGCTCTGTTCAATCATCAGAGACCGCGATGAAGGGTTAAAAGCCATGATATTCTTCCCAGTTGGCCGTTTCTTGATATTTTTGAAACAACTAAAAAACACTTAGCTTACTTATTCCTCGCGGGTTTACGTACGTGACCATTTTAATAATTTATTCCATCGCTTCCAATAAATAAGAGAAACACCGATACAAAAGCCACAGTGATGCTCCTGAGAGTATTTCAGAATCATTTCTCTAAAAGGTATCAACATCCAGTGTTTGTGCGTAGCTCAAGTTCCTTTTCTTCTCTGAGAGGCAAAGAACAGAGCCATTCATCAGTATTTCTCTTTACCCAGGTAGGATAATACGTATCAGCAGTTGAAATTCTGAAAAGAACTCTCTCCGGGTCAACCAATATAATTCACAGCTCCATAGCCGTACCATGCAAGCATCGCCGTTTGTCAGTGTCAAATAAGGAGTCCCAGCTACTTTGTCGTAGTGGATTTGTTTTCAAAACATGCAAATATCCTGCTAGGCTCCTTTTTTTGATCAAATTGGCAGTGCAGTGTAATGAAGCTTTTATAGTTAGCTGTAAAGACTACACGCTGGTTTATGGTAGCTTCGACATTTTATTTTCCTGCATAAAACTTTTTGTTCTACAGCTTGGTTTTAAAAAAAGAAAACCTTAAGTCTGAGTTTAATTTGGAAAGTAAAATTTAACCACTCTTTGCCAATTTAACTATTAGCCAATTTTTTTGGTTTTCTTAGCTTTCTGGCACCCTTAGGAAGCTCTCTGCTAAAACAAGCCGAATTTATTACTTTAACAATGAACGTGGGTTTAATTTGCAATGCAAAATTTCCCACGTTCTAGTCTTGATTTATAGTAGGCTAGCCGCGTAAACGAGTGTTGCACGGCGTGATCCTCTTCAAGTTTGATAGGATCAAGTGCTTGCGACCCTAAAGTTTGGATTCCGATTTTTTTTTTTTGCGCGTCCGAAAGTCATAAATGACAATTTCGTGACAAGCAAGTAAAACTGTGTTCATCGGGATGGGATTTGCGCCAATGGCAAATTAACATGATCGAAAGAAAAGCTATCAGATACAACAAAGCTTATTACAAATAGGGAACAGCTGTATTTAATTCAACGACATTTTACGAGCAAATCCTCTTGAAATCCCTGGAAAAAACATGGCTTCTTAATCTGAGGTGGACAAATTTGTCTTCGCCAATTTCTCGTCTGTTAGGGTAAGGGATATTGTTAACTTACAGTCCCTTAAAAATGTTTCATCGCTAATGAGTAAGTGTTTAACGTTTGGTTTCTTCTCTTGTTTCTAGTTTAAACGGATGCGTAAAGAAGGCGGGTTTCCATCACTCGTAGTGTAAAGACAGCAAATGTTGCCAAAACTGTACTTCTCGCTTTTCGTCGCGGCGGTTTCTGTGTTAGTTCATTCCAGAGAAGAAGAATCGCCGACAAGGTATGGAAAAAAAAACATCGAATATTTAACACGTAATATAGGGGAAATGATAATTATCAACATTATTTAGACTATTACATGTCGACATAATAACAAGTCACACGGGAAAGTCAATGCGAGCATCGTGTATTTATAAAATGACTCTAAATATGAAGGTAGGCTAAATAATTTCTCTATTGCCATCGGGAGCAGCAAAAATCAAATCATATGAAAAAAATTTGTTGATATTACAACAGGTGGAAATATTGATATTTTGGCGAAAGGTGTAAGGACAACGTCGATGATTTTGACATTACGTTCATAGCAATGATATTCTTGATCGTACTTCGAGCGTTTTTTATCTTAAGCGCGGGAAAACGCCGTGAAGTAGCCAGGCGGCGAAAAAACGTCAAATGGCAAATTTCCGGGAATGGAAAACAAAGAGAAAACGTGTATTTTTGATAAAACGACGGTGTTTTGTTTGTAAAAAGCAATTATGTTTAACATATTGCATTGTAGTCAGGGATGTTTTCATGCAGTTGAGATCTGCTTTTAGGCATTTCTTATAAGTATCGTAAAGTCAACAGGTAGCTGTGTGATTTGAAGTTTGTAGCGAGCCTGGTCGACCAGCATTCTGTATTCTTTAAACTGTGCTAATTTGGAGGGATGTTTGCATTATTTTTCGACTGCCGGATATCGATATGGCTTGCTACCAAGAGAAATTTTGTTTTTGAATTCTTTCAAAGATGGTTTGGAAAGGATTTTATGTATGAAACATTTCCAGTGTATATAAAAATTGAACGAGGTAAAAATTCTCATTGATTTGCACAATGGTTGTGAATCGAAACAAACTGAGACCTCGACAGCTGTAAAATGAACATGCAAAATAAAACGACGTGTTTAGTAGAGATATTCTAAGCCTATAGCCCTAGGTTTGGGGTAATGGTTTTTTTTTACGAGGATGTTTGGCTCTGTGATTGGGAGATGGAGTCAATTGGGATGGGAAGGAGTGGCTTATTTGTTTCAAGTTTTCTTTCAATTTTTGGTCAAGATTATACGGTTTCCTCGGACGCCGAGGGAGGAAAATATTAGGGTAGGAGTCTTTTATTCAGTTATATTTCTCTATTTTCCCGCATCTGAGGACTACCTTATTTCACTTAGATCTTCCAAATACTGGAGTGGTATGAATGCATCGCATGTGCTACGCATGCTTCTGGACGAGAAGCACTACGACAAGCGATTCAGACCTAACTTTGAAGGTAAGGTAATTTGAAGGTGGAAGCGGCTTGGCCCAGTTGTTTAGGGCGCTGGATTTGAAATCTGGAGGTCCCTGGTTCAAATCCTCCGCCCTACCGCTATCTGGATTTGTTCTCGGTAGTCCAGAGTTCAACTCCTCGACCGCTTTGTGTAAATATCCAACTGGTCAGCCTCCCACCAATTTGGATTTTCGATAGTTTATGTTCTATTTGAAATATTTGTTTGTTTATTTACAGTGTCCCCAATTAGCACAACAGTGCTAAATACATTGACACTTAAGGCGGCTAAAATCAGTTCCCAGCACTTAGATTTTGATGGGTCATTATAACCATTCTTTGTTAGTTGATGCAACAATCATGGTATCACATTACTACCCAATCATTGGTGAACACGTTGTTATAATTTTCGTGACACAATAGGTTACCATAACAACAGTATGACGTGCTAAAAACACCCTTCTTTATAGCTCTGAGGGTTTATAATTCAAACTGAAGCGGCACGCCTTGTGGATCCACAGCTACTTTGACAATGTTGTGAATAAAATCGTTATCAATAACAGGACAGACGCATGAAAAACTGACGTCCATTTGTCAAATATATAGAGCGTATGCACTCATGTGTCCAGCAGCCATGCTAGTCTATTGGAACAAAACAAAATGTTTACATAAGAAAAGAGTTGAACTCCCACGGGATTGGTTTGGTACACCAACATGGCGGTCGTTTCATTATTTTGTAACACCAATATGGCTGCCATGACGTTATGTGTATACGCTCCATAGTCAGCGCACTCATGAAGCTATTTTCATTTCGGTTTCAGGTGAACCTGTAAAAGTGCTAGTATCTATTTTTATCACGTCATTAGGTGGACTCGATGAAAGGGAAATGGTGAGTAGAGTACACTAGTTAGCTAACTGATAAGTTCCTGTATTCTCATGGCTTGCATACTGCTTTTTGTATTACATTCTAAGGAGAAAATAAATGTCGGTTTGTTCAAAGCTTTTGACGCAGTCTGTAGAAGCTCTGGGCCCAGTTGTGTGAAGGGTGAATAATGCTATCCACCAGATACATCACTATCCAGCTGATAGTGTATTTTCTTTGTTAACACTTATCCACTGGATAGTGATTTATCCAGCGGATATATAGCGTTATCCAGCCTTTCAACAACTGGGCCCTGATGTTTTATTACAAGAGCCTCTGTACTTACTGACGCCAGGCCAGCTAAATTTACCCCAAGCCTGAACATTGAAGTAGAAAAATGCAGTGTTCCTCACCAGCAAATTCCCAAAGTAACAAAGATGAAAAGGATATCCACACAAATATTTAGTGAAAGTAAAATCTTTGAAATACTGGTTTTCTTTCAAATACTGCTTTTGAGAGGAATTTTGTCATAACGAGTCTTGTCCAAATAAATACGTAATATCAAGAGAAGATCAAGGTAAGTTACCTTCTCTTGATAACATTCGTAACATTCATTACGAAACTAAAATGGTGACAGTATCTGGATTCAGAAGCCAAGAAGATGTACCAAAGATGTTTAGTTTTTTTGCTCTGACGTGACTAGAGATCTAATATATCAAACACGAAAGACCGTGTTTGACCACATTTCCAAACACCGAGAAGAGAGTTGAAAATACGACTCGCAGAGGAGTATTATTGACGAACTTCGAGGTGTTTGGAAATGTGGTCAAAAACGGTCTTGAGTAATATATCTTCCCAGTCAAAATTAAACTAAGGAGCCGATCGAGAAAACAGGGAAATAAAATTGTAAAAATCTACCCTAATTGAGACTGATCTGATATCCAAACACCGTCACAGTTATGGTTTTCTATGTTTAAACTTGATGAATTATTAATGAGTTTTCGAAAAGATAGTCTGAGGCAGCAAATAGCGCTCAACACTCCACGCCTCACGTCCCACATTCCAAACACCAAACTACGGCGCTCAGTTTTGAAAATGTTGGTCACACTTTCAAATTAATAAAAGAGCAATTTTGCAATAAGTAGACAGGCGATAAAACTATTGCGCGCAGTGTTTTAGTAAAAGGTTACTCCCGCAACGCAGTGAGCGAGAAATTCTCTGTGCACATTGAATTTCAAGGATGTCGGTAAACGGTTTAAGGTCCTGTCTGTACTACGTCGAAGAGATTTGGAATCGGTGTTTTCACTCTGAAAATTAAATGCTTCCCGTCCACACTACGTCGGAAGAAATTTTAAAACTCGGTCAGGGAAATCACACGATTATCGTTTTCGAAAACTGGCTCCGTTTTCAAAATGTTTTCCGTCCACACTATAACGCAAAGCCGACGTTTTTAAATTCCTCCGCCGGGTTTGAAGAGCGATTTCGAAAAGCTCCGTTTTCGTGGTGGATTAGTGTAGACGGTAGGCCTAACCGTAGAAATATAATAAAGCTGCATTTTCAAATTTTCCCGGCGTAGTGTAGACGGTTGTTAAGAATTGCACCCCAAAGTTGTGGCATTTGCACGGACCTTAATTTGTTTTATCGTTGTCTCAATTGAAGCAATTTGAAAGTACGTTCTTCATGCGGCAATCGTGGTACGACTCGCGGCTTAAGTTTGGAGAATACTATGACAAGAGAAACCTGACGCTAAATGGAGACATCATACAACAAATCTGGATTCCCGATACATACGTGAACAACGAAAAGTCCAGCTCCGCACCCAAGACAGAATTTCTTCTCAAAGTATATCCAGATGGAAAGATTGACTACAGTCAAAGGCAATAAAATATAATAAACCATTTTACAGTTGTCTGCTCAGTGACCTGACCTTTGAAGAGCAGCGAGGCTGGAGGTGACCTTGTTTTCATACAGACCTCACTGTTTTTGTTATGTGAATTAAGTTGTTATAATGCTAGCTAGTTGGCTAGTTAGAGGTTTGTATCAAAACAAGGTCACCTCCAACCTCACTTGCATTTTTAGGCCACGTAACTGGGCACACGAATGAAAATAGCCTATTATATCATCGTGAAGTTCCAAAGGCAACAATAGTACTCACTTTTATTATTATGTCGTAACATTCCGAAAATGGGGCCCCTGAAAAGGCAATATATTACTCAGTCTTAATGTAGAATAACGTGTTTTTTATGCAAGATTTAACTTGTTTATCTCGCTACCGAAGTATCTCTATTTTACCACAGTGGGTAGGCTTATAAATTGTAAACATTTTAGCTACTCAAAAGTATCGACCCACCAAAAGTTGCAGCCCCCCGACAGGAAAAGGCTGAATCCGAAAGTAACTGGGGTCTTTACTTTTGAAACTTCACGGTATTCTGTGGGAGTACCCCCCCCCCCCCCCCGTGCTGAATCTCAGTAAACTGTGCAAATGAAGGTAATTTTTGAAGTTGATGGCCAGCTTACACAATTGAAAGAAATAGTCATACGTCAGTTGGAAACCTGAGATTTATGTAAGATCAAGAGGCCAGTACAGAGAGTCCAACAAAGGCTTATTCAATCCCGCATCCCTCCACTCTTTTTGGCTCAATCCCGCCATCCCGCCCAACTCAGAATGTTCACCTCGTCCCCGCCTGGTTAGAGTTCCAGTCCTCCGCGTAACGCCGTTCAGAGTGCGTTTTCTGTTTTCCATCCTGCATTCCGCCGCCAATTTAAAACTATCCCGTATCCCGCTTTGTCAGGATGGTAAAATCCCGCCCCGTGGAAGTATTTTTATTCCGCATCCAGTCATTGAGATTCCAGTCTTCTCGCATCCCGCTTCCACTTGTACTCGCATCCCTCCAAACCCATGCTCGACCAATGCAAAATGCGTGGCGGGATTAGAGGGAAAAAGCGCGGCCTTACTCCCATCTCACACTAATACTGACATTCCCAAGGGAATATCCTGTCTTCGGGGTAATTCTTCTTCGGTTAGACTTGTTTTGTTTGAATGAATTTCTTTGATAAGAATTAATGGATGTGACTGCTCATTCCACTGTTTTAGAATGACTGTGATAGCGGCGTGCAAGATGGATCTTCGAAATTATCCCATGGATAAACAAAACTGCAGCCTGCTGTTTGAAAGTTGTGAGTAGATTTCTCTTTCGTTGCAATTAATGTGCATTTATAACCTAAAACTGTTAAGACACTAAGGAACTGGAACTGTGCCCATTTGTTCGGTTTATCAACGTAATCTGCTGAGAAGGTTTAACCACAGCAAAAGATTTATTAACTTTAACAACTGTAGCGAAAAGAAGGCGTTGATACTTATCCTCTTTATCAGTAACAATAAACGAAGAATAAAACGGGATGAAACAACACTCTTATCCGTAGTCTATTCAATAGATCTTGTTAAGATCCTGAAAATAAGCTTAAAGCGGTTTTCACTTGAGTGTCGTAAAACCAAAACTGACCAAACCAATTCCTGACTGACTGGCTACTCAGCTAATCTCAAACTGTGGTAAAACCAAAGTAATTGCCTGATTATTTTCGACACTCAATTGAAAACCGTTGAAGTACATAACTGACTTCTCCTGCAGATGGCATGACCACTGACGACTTGTACTATAAGTGGGACGCTAAGGAGGGCAGAGATAATCTTGAGAGTGCCGTGGCCATAGGAGATGAACTGATTATGTCACAGTTTGCGGTTGACGGGACTTCAGTTGATGAAATAACAGCTTCATATGTAACAGGTACAGGTAAAACCGACTTCAGGCCTTATTGTAATAATGACATTTTCATTCCATACTAAAATTACATGACGAGGCTAAACGACTTTGTCATCGATTTTCCATAAAGCCTGGTTTTCACCATGACAGAAGCTGAAAGGGCATCTTGTCTGAGAAGCAGTTCAAGTTCCAAAGTATACTTAATGGTTCTCTGTAACTGATCCTCGGGTTTAAAGTTGATATCCCTGTTCTTGATTCGAATGCGAAGTGTTTGGTTTTCAGTTTACAACACCTGGGCGTCGCCATGTTTACTTCGGGTAATTTATGACGACATTGCGTAATTAGAGATCTCATTGTGGAGTCTACGGAAGAAGATTTTTTATTGGAACTGTACATATTCATCTGGAACGTGAATTACAAACGATTAGAAGCACTTTTATATCCTAGATTCACGCAACACTGTATTTCAAAAACGCCCAACCGCGTAATGACGTCATAAAATCCGATCAAGCTTTGCAAATTTAAATGGAAAAGAAATTTGGGAAAAAATTTTAAAATGAGTTTTCAAGCTAAATTTTCCGCGCGAGATTTATCATTACAATAATTCGACGTCAGGATCTCTGAGAATGTATATAGGTCATATAACGCAGAGGAGTCGATAGTGTTCATGTTTTTACGTCAAACAGACCGTTACTTGCCGTCACCAGAAGCTACCAGTCCATTGTTCTCACATTACGTTTTGATTGGTAACTTTTCTTCTAGGTGGCCCGGCTCGAGTAGTTGCACTGTAATTTAGCCAGCAAACGTCAATAAATGCATATTTATTTTTTACTTTAGGTACTTTCTCCATGCTGCAGTTAACCTTCTATATCAGACGAAAAAAGTTCTACTACGTCGTTTCGATTTACATTCCTACAATCCTCATCACCATTCTGAGTTGGGTCTCGTTTTGGATTCCACGAAACTCGCCGCCAGCTCGGGTCGCCCTCGGCATCACGACAGTTCTCGCGCTGACGACTTTGATCTTCGGAATTCAAGCGTCGATGCCGAAGGTCAGCTATGTGAAAGCGATTGACTGGTTCCTTTGTGTTTCCTTTCTGTACGTATTCGCTGCTTTGGTAGAGTATCCGAGTTCAACTTTTGTGAAGTCACAAGCGAAGAAGTTGACCCGAAAGGGAACGAACATTCTACGAAAGGTCAAAGGACTGAAGGATGATTCAGAAGATTTATCGCTTTCAAGAACCAGATATGGCAGCACAGACAAGGTCAGTTTAAAAACGGACTGCGAACTGCAGACTGCAGACTGCAGACCGGGGGTAAAATGCAGACTGAGGATGAAATGTTAACTGAATCGCGTAACGTATTAACGCTGTTTATTATATGGCTAGCTCCGTGAGCGGGCAAGATGAATCAAATCCTGCGCTGTGATTGGCTACCCGAACGGGCAAGATGGAGCTATCTTGCCTGCTCGGGACTACCCGCCGTGTCCTGCAAGAAAAATTTACCCTAAAGCCACATAATAAATCCTTTATTGACCAAGCTTGTTCGGTCGAGATGGCTGGATATTGGCCTCGTTCTTTTTTTGCGAGTTTATGGACCTCGACTCCGTCTCGGTCCATAAACACGCAAAAAACGAACTTGGCCAATATCCTGCCATCTTGACCTCACACTTGGTCAATAACCCATACGTAATGGCTAATATATCGTGATGCCAAGTCAGTAAAAACTCTTCAATTGCATTATCCAATGATGCAGTTTTTTGATAATTTAAACTAGCACTTATTTATCAATTTGTTACAGGAAGGTTTCCTTTGGGGCTTCATTCAAACTATCCAACTGGCATTTCCGCCCCACGAAGCTCCCCCGGGGTTTATCCACTGTTATCTCCCGGTATGGCCAGTTTCTCATGATGTAAGATTCCGGGTTACTTATATCAAACATTTTTACTTTCCTAGGAGGAATCTGATCTACGGAAACTAGCTAGGAGCAAAACTGGAGAAATGAACAGCAGTTACGAACATTCACTGATTGAAAGTAACATGGATAGCGGGAGTTGTCTCCATGCCTCGCGCGGGCGGCGAAGACGACTGTCTACTGATGACCCAGAGGACGATTATGAAAACAATTTTAGAGACGAAGGAAGCGTTAATACTGTAGATAAATATGCAAGGATTTGTTTTCCTGTTTCTTATTTACTATTTAACATCTGCTATTGGATTATCTTTTTATCGTCATGATAAAGTAAATTTAATGATTAAACTGTAAGATAAGAGCAAGATCAAAATTAGCAAAACTAAATTGGAATGAACGCCTATTTTTGTGTCCAATGACATAACCGTAGACACGCACGCGAGGCAAAGTACGATTCTTTTATTGCCACGCGTCGCGTTCGCGTTTTTTTTTTTTTTTTACACTTGTATGTTCGGGGTGCAATTGTAAATAAACCTTGCGCTGTCTTTATGAACTAATTTTATATAATAAAAACGACTTGGACTTGGAGCAAACCCGGCTAACAATGAGCCAAATGCTTATCATAATAATACCTCTTAACGAGTTCAGGTTGTATTTGATTTCATAATATAAGTTGAAATGAACGAATCTTATGTGTCATGGCTTTGGTGGGCGCCCATCTCTGTGAGTAAAACCTCGTAGTTGTGGTAAACATAACGATACTTGTGTTGTGTTGCTCTGGAGAATCTGGATGGTATAACTTTTTTCGAAAGATTCAACATCTATAATCATACCGTAGAATTCCGAAAGTAACGCCTTCCCCCCACCCCCGCCGAAAATAACAGCTCCCCGAAAGTAACGTGAGAGTAAAGTAAGAGAAACTTTCTGTTCTCAAGCGCAATGCGGATGAAACAGCTTGACTGCAGGACTGAACAACTTGAAGAGTTATTTGGAATTTTATTTCGAACTAAACTGAATGTTATGATATACTGTAGTGTATCGAAGGGTAATAAGTTCCATTGCGATATAATACAACCATTATACTTTCGCCCTACAACACCATGATTAGGGCCCTTTTTGTTTATACAGTCTGTTTCGTTTATGTGGGTAGTTTGGAATGTACAAAAAACGCAACTTTTAATTCCATGTGTTACGTGTCCGCTTTGTAATGGGAAAAGTAACGGCTACCCGTAAATAGCAACCCCTTTTGCCTGCTAATTCCAAAAGTAACGGGGGCCGTTACTTTCGGAATTCTACGATAATTGTTTTTATTTATATAATTTACATAGATCACATTTCCCGGAGTATGAAAGCTTTGTGCTGCGCTTCACTAATTAGTTTAGTCATCTACGGCTGTCATATACTATTTTAGATCAAAGCGAACAAAAGAAAACAGTTTTCTATAACGCAGGACCACTA
Source organism: Orbicella franksi (assembly GCF_964199315.1). Lineage (NCBI taxonomy): Eukaryota > Metazoa > Cnidaria > Anthozoa > Scleractinia > Merulinidae > Orbicella > Orbicella franksi. Next base: position 5,080,171 of record NC_138151.1, read on the forward strand.
CTTTGCCAGTAAAGGTAAGGTAAAGTCTGAATACGAGCTAAGTGGCCCATCAGGCCGGCGCTTATCTCCGGTTTCTTTAGCGTGAAGCGACTAGGAGTATTTCTAATCCCCCCTGAATGAGATACTAGGGTTACCCTCAGCGTTAAGTTTGCTGGTGCCCAATTATACACCCGGGTGGAGAGAGACACTGTGATAGTAAAGTGTCTTGCCCAAGAACACAACACAATGTCCCCGGCCAGGGCTCGAACCCGGATCGCTGGATCCGGAGACGAGCGCACTAACTATGAGGCCACCGCGTCTCCCACACTATTTTGTCGGGTAGATGATAAATTTGAATCAGTTTCTAATAATGTGGCTTTTTAAACTGTTGTATCTAACTCTATTTCATTCTTTTTGCTATTTCTTTTTCTTTGTGATTATCTACTTTCTCTGTTTCGCTTCTGTCCTGGTGTTTTTTCTCTGGAGGTTTTATTTCTACTTGAGCTTGGCAACTGAGAAGTCTTTGTTTTTCCTGGTAGTCCTGTCTGCTTTCTTGTTAATGGACTGTTTATTCGAACAGGTCTGGCGATAGAACTCTTTGCGTTTAAACTGTCGCTTTCGCACCTGGAAAGACGCTCTGTAAATGAGACAATACCGCTTGTTAAGTATACATTCACACAGTTTTTTTTTTTTTATATAATTTTTAATGTCGTTTAGTCTTTACTTTTAAATAGATTCCATGTTGCCGTGCGAATGTTCAGCAATAGATGACGTCAAAATGTTGTAAGAACAAAAAGGAGGCACACGAGGCGATAGCCGAGTGTGTCACTGATTTCTTACTACCTGTTGACGTCTTCTGTGATCCATTACTGAACAGACGCACGGCAACATGGAATCTATTAGTTTCATATAATAAAAAAACTCCTATACGTCTCTCCTCCAATTGATCGTAAGTATGAACCAATCAGAATGCGAGAATAATTCGACTTATTATGTAATAAGATAATTGATGATAGTGCCTCGTAGGGAATTGCATGTGTTAGAAAGTTGTTCGTCCTAAATTTGAACCCACGATCGACCTCTCATGTTCGAACTGAGGAGACGCCCAACCGAGCTAACGTCCTAACGTCACAAATATCTTGCGAAGTGCGCTTAAGGAGACTCGTAGAACATCACGCAAAGCACACTAAAACCACAACGCATCTAATTGAACATTAACGTTTTCTGAATGATTTGTTTCATGATAAAACCATTATCCTACACAATCCTGCAGATATCGCCTGATCCTAGCTGACTCAGGCTAGGACCTCGATCGTAATCTAAGTGTCGGGTGATTTCACAGGATAATTCACGAATATCCTCAGTTGCTGAAGCGCTCAGAAGGAGTGGATCATAAGAAATCTCAGAAAGTTTAAGACTCAGGCTCTGTCCACACTACGCCGGAGGAATTTGAAAACGGAGGTTTCACTCTGAAAACGCATCAAATGTTTCTCGTCGGCACTACACTCGAGAAGTTTGGAAACGCAACAATCACCGGTCATTTTGATTTGTGTTTGAGTAAACTGACTCGGGCGCGGAAACCGTATGACAATCGTATCGTCATGGTCTTCAAAAAGCTTGGTTTTCAAAATCGTTTCCGTCCACACGAAAACGGAAAGCCGGCGTTTTCAAATTCCTCCGGTTTGAAGAGCGTTTTCGAAATGCTCCGTTTTCGTGACGGATTAACCGGAGAAATAACGCTCCGTTCTAAAATTCCTTCGGCATAGTGTGAAGAGGACCTATGAGGTCTTTCTCAATTATATGCTATATAAATCACGTTCCTTACCTAAAAACGCTGGAGTCACTATAATGACGTCATTTAACATCGGCGTATAACTATCACCTTCTGTTTCTCCTTTTTCTGAAAGATTTGCGCAAATAAATCAGTTATTACATCAATGTCACTTTTAGAGCAATTTTCACTGGAGTGCCGAAAGTAACTTTAACTTCGCTAAACAGTTGGCTTAAAAAAACTGGCGGCACTTCAGTTGTTATTCAATCGGAAGTCGGACTAAACCCGATCGTGACTCGTTCGCACACGTTTTCCGGCGGCAATTTCAACCTGCGGCCCGTTCCACGAAAAAAGGGCAATTTGTATTGAACATATATTCCACTCGGACGTAGGTATACTGTTCGTGTTTTGATCCATAAAATGTTAAATTTTTTTCAAATTCAGTGGCCGAGTAACCATAAAACCGATACTGTTTTAACTTTCTCTGAAGCAACGTTTTAAAAGTCTTTTTTTCTTCTTGTTAGTATAAATGTCGCTGAGTTTTGTTCATTATTTGTGATTTCTTTGTTAGCAATCTTCAGAATTCTATCTATTTTTCGAGCATCTATTATATATATTATTTACTGAGAATAATTAGTTTTATTTGGAATCATCTAGTTAATCAATTGCTTTAATTACCGATTTTTCGCATGGAAGGTTCCCCGAAAAAAATTGCACAGACTGCAGTCGGCAGAATTTGTCCACCCCTCTCGATGAGAGCACGAAACGTTTGGCAGTTTTTGCAAGTGTGCGAGTGTTTTTAGCTTTAAATTACTTATTCATAAGAGGCTTATTCATAGAAATGTCTCGCTGTGAATATTGAACCAAGAACAGTGGAGCAAGCTTGGACATAAATCTAGAAAAGTCTATGGTGCGATGGCGAAATATTTATGTTAAAACAAAGGTGCCATGAAAGGGGTCAGAAACTTTACAACGATAAATACATTGACTTAACAAACTAAACAAAAAACCTGGGAATTTATTTTCAAAACAACAATTTTAAAAGTTCGATGAAGTCGCGATAACGACAAAGGTCTTACCGAGTCACAACTTTTTTTACCTGAGAATAAATAACTCAGGAGCTAGGGAGTAACTTACTTTCCACTCTTATCAGCACAAAAGACTCTCTTGCTTTCAAAATCTCTGTGGCATAAGTCGTGGGATGATCGGCCAAATACTTCAGGTTTCCTGATTCATCAGACAAATCCACGGTCGCTAAGACAAAGCAGTGAACTATGAGTGAATAATGGTTCCATGCGGATCCAAGCAACAATTAACGCACCTGAGCTCGTAATTGAAGTACATTGTATTAAAGTTACGTAGAGTTCTTAGGTATTTACCATCTTTAGTGCAGTTACATCGTCTTTTGATGTCTTCTAACAGTATGTTTGTGCGACAGTTTGGGTTAAAGATTGATTCTTCGCCGTCTACAAGAGAGAAATTGAAATCGCTTGAACCGTACAGTCATTGTGTTCAAAGCAAATAAAGCCACTTCAATGACACATATCTAAGACATTTCTTACCTCCAAACCGAACAGTTATAAACATTTTTCACTTATTTGTTCCTTTTCAAGTGGTATAAAACTCAACTTTCTTGTTAGCGGTTACCATAGATCTGATTGCACAGTTATTCACATCATGACATCAACTAAATTTTGCGGCTCTAGAGTAAGAATGAAATACAATAGCGTCGCTCAGAGCCTAATGAAAACAAATCAAGCGTTGAGCCCAATCGAATGGCATACGTACTTCACAAAAGCGAGAACTAATTACCATGGCTTTACACTTCACACTGATTATTTGCATTAAGATTTAGCACCAATACAAGTGTAATTTGAAAATAGATCAATAAGGCCACCATGATTTTTTAATAATGTACTTTTTTCAAAGGAACAGACATCTGCCGTCAAAATGATTTTCGAGGCCTCCTCCAAAAAACCTCTAATTTTCCACTGTAATTCTTTGCTAGATTTTGCTCGACCGAGAAGCTCGGCTCGACCTGATTCGATAAAATTAAAGGAGCTAACTAACACAGTTTGATCGACTCTTCTTCAAGCGATTGTTATATTCTCTTTTTCCGTTTGCTTCAGAAAAGTTCGTTCGCTTGACCTCCGAGTAAAGTTAATGCTCTGCACAGCCACTTGAGAGCTAATCCTTCGTTTCAAAATTGTTTGCCAAGCCTTAACAATCGGATGGTCGGAAATTAAAAGTAGTGACGGCGGTAGATTTAACTTCACACTGCGATTTTAATTTACTGAAAGAGTTTCCGGGGATCAAAGTGACAACAAACGACTTTCAAAAAACGAAGTATCTCAGTTCTTCTGTGAAGTAGGGGACCCTCGTAGGGTGCAATGCCTAGCAACCAGGTTGAACTTGTAAAATTTTAATTCAGTTACCAAGGGAAGTGTTTTGTTGTGATGCCCGGGTACAGGTCAAGTTATATGTTGCCACTTCTGTTACTTTGTGTCAAATTGAAGTTAAAGGAGCTTCGTCACAGTTTGCACATCTTGAAAAGTTAGGCCTGTATTTTTCAAGTTCGTCATTTGTAATCCGCTTTAATCTTCTCCCTCCTTAACCATCCTTGTTCCTTCATGGTTTATTATTATCTCTTAGGTCTTTTCCTATCTTAATTAACTATTATTTTCAGGTTTCCTTCAATTTAGAGGTCATTTTGTACGTGACCAAAATAACTCGAAGTAAGGTGACTGAGATCCTTTATTCTACAGCAGTGTAAAGCTATGTAAGGATGATAAGTTTTTGCGATGCGAAAAGCAATGAAAACGTACCTCAAAGTACCATTTTACAAACTGGCAGAAATAAAACATAACAGAGATGAAAAGTAACACCAAATGGGGGTAAATAGTTAAAGTTGGGGAGAATTTGACGGCTTGCGAAAGAGGAAATTGTAAAAAACAAATCGCTTATTCAGTTATTATCATTATTTTTCTCACGATGCAATGCAACGTCTGTAAAGTTGCTGCACACGTTTTAGGTCCTTCGTCGTGGCAAATCCAAAGGGCAAACAGGCTCTGGCGAGGCTGCATCCACACCTTCCGTTAAACGAAATAAAATTATCTGCTCACGCGCAACTAGATTCTACTTCTTGTGCTCGTGGAAGGGTTTTAAGTTACACCATTTGTCGGTTAAGTTTGTCGCGGAAGCAAACAATGTTGCGGTAAAATTTTAGAGAATTTGCCTGTTGGAGTTTTTAAGTTTTTCGAGGAAGGGACACCTGGTGACGAGATCCCTTCCCCAGGGACCCTTCCCCACCTATATAATTTGTAAGTGATAAAACAGAACTGAGAATTTTTGCTACTTTCTATAATTGTCTCGACACCAGAGGAAAGGTCGCCACGATAAAGCACAAGGAAATCTGTTTGACACAGCAACAAACGCCATGAAGACTACTTTCACTAGAAAAATATTTATTCGCTGGATAGTTTAATTTGTACAAAAACGCAACACGTAGGGTCTCCTGAACAATTTACACAGTATATTTATTTTGCGTTTCAATTATTGCTCAGTACGACTCTTTCGGCTTTCTACTTTCATCAAAACACACCCTTTTCTTCCCCAATCTTTCCATGTCCACTTGATCAATTTGCTGTCGTTTTTAGTTTACAACAGCTTAACCTTCCTTCCTCGTACCTCTTCCCTGCACCGATCCCTGCCTGTTTCTTACTCATCCAACAGCACCTCCTGCCCACTGCTCCTTCCCTCCCGTGCTCCCATATCGCCCTCTGCAGTCCCCTCCTGTCGGCTCCTTCTCCCCTCCATCCTTCCCATCTCTGCGTCCATCCCACCCTGATTCACATCTTTACCCTTCCCCTGCCTGCTCCGTCTCCCTTCCTTCGTCACTAGGCCCTCGATCCTGGCAGCTTCCTCCTTCCTCCTGTCTTCCTCCTCCTGCCTCTGTTCCTCGTGCAGCTGTTTCCTCCACTGGTCCTCTATCACCAGCATCAAGTCATGATTCATACGACTGCGGTAGTCAGGCTGAGGCTCACGGGCAGCTGTGGCCAGAAGAATCTCCTGTCTGGTGGAAGGATTGACGGGAAAAGGTTTAAAAAGAACACACGAAAGTGGAATATATATCTTTGCTGCTACTACACGGGTACTGTGAATTGTAATTTGCTATTTTTAATGGAAATAATCAGTAACTGTAACTAATTGTCCGCTAACAAAGGATAGCGGAGATATTAATGCAGTTTTTAATAATAGAATAAGTCGAATTATTCTCGCAGTTTGATTGGTTCTTACTTATGATCAATTGGTTGACAGGCACATAGATAACGTCATCAATTTTTCTTTAACAGATGGCATAATTATTCAGTCAACGAGTAGCGAAATGTAAGAAATTAATAGAAACGATGAAGCTCGTGACCCATCGCGGCCTTAAAGCCTGAGTTGAAATACATTCACACCTTAACTTTACTTCAAAATCAAGAGATCTTGGATAAAATGTAACAACAAGTATCAAAAAAGTGAAATTTGGGTAGAGAAAAGCAATCATTGAAGATGCCTGTTGAATGACATTCTAATTTACCGGTAACTTCTCTTGAAATCTTAGCCTGACTTGTAAACGTTATGCGATAAAATTGCTAAAAATAAAATCTTTCTACACTTCTTACCCACCATACAAAACAAAATAAAATGCCCTTAAAAATACCTTAACGAAGGTCGCTTAGGACCCTTCTTGACTACAGGAGCGGGTTTGTTCAGCGGTGTCGCACGTGCTCGGGGCCTGAAGCGACTGCTGGGTGGCGGCACGACTGGCGGAAGTGGAGGAAGTAATACGGCTGACAAGTTGCCCGCGGCCCACGAAGGAAACGACGAATTTACGACATCGAGCAATGGAAGTTTGCTGTCGAGATCGGATTCAATCTGCAGGAAAACGGGCATAACATAATCAGCGTGACAGGTAGAATTTGAAGGATGCAAAACTGCGAAATAAGTCTTTCGTTACTGGATCTTTCTGCACTGATTAGATTTTGTTATAGGAACAATGACCCAAGCTGGCATAACAATTTTTTTAAGTTCGTCATTTGTAATCCGTGTTATATCTTCTTCATCCGTCACTATCCTTGTTCCTTAATCATTTATTATTATCTCTCTGGTGTTTTTCTATCGTAGAAAACTGCCATTTTCAGGTTTCCTTCAATTTAAAGGTAATTTTGCACGTGGCCAACATAACTCAAAATACCGTGACTGGGCTCCTCTGACCAAAAAAAAAAATGCCTAGGGCAGTCGAGTTACTTTTGTCAGTAGAGGAAAATTTGGAAAACAAAGGACTCACTCTGTTCCTCATGTGAGATCTACGTATCAACTAAGTGAACGCATCAGCTTTAACTTACCTGCGCTAGTTTCCACGCCTCTAAGACACGAACATCTCTCTCTTGTGAATGATGCCTCATAAGTTGATTCCAGGCCACTCCGCGTATTCCGTCTTTTGTGCCATCGCCCCTGGAGTAGCGACAGATTCGCACCAGGCCCTGCACGGCTGCGAACCTGACTCTCCAACTCCAATCCTTACGAGCAAGCATTTGATCTGAAAGACGACGACAGTGTGAGAGTATTCACTGAACACAGTGGAACTGTGTAGAACAGCAGGGGGTATTCCCAGGAAAAAAGGGCGGGTCGTGCGGCCCGCTTCCTAAAACCCAAACCCTATTCAAGACCAAAATCTGTAATTTTCCCTAACCTATTTATGACCTGATCAACAATTCCATTCCCTATAATTTAAGACCTAAACCTTAATTCAAACCCTCTTTCACACCTGCCTTACAATTAGTTCTCTTGTTCAGACCGATGTCAAAGACATTGTGAAGGGTTTTTGCTGATGGTCTTATCTTATCATCAAGTTGATGAAAAAATGGCTTCTAATTCTACTGAAAAACATACCTACTATTCAAGACAAAAGCGCAAAATCCATACCCTATTTGAGACCAAAATGGCAAAAATCGATACCTATTTCTTACCAAAACGGCTAAAAAATCCCTACCCTTTGGGCCGCACATACCTATATAGCCCAAATAAGGGGGTAAAACCCCCCCCCCGGGATTACCGAAGAAAACAAACAATCTGTCTTTTTACTGACAACAACATGCTGCAATCTTTACTGACTATATAACACTGACCGAGTTAGTCCTTCTTCAGACTTGCTTTAATTTGTTTTTCAGAAAACAATTCTAATTGTAATAATAAGTTAAAATATAGTTTGGTGACTTTGACAAGAAATTCAAAATTTCCCCGACGAGATACTGAAGTCCCTGACTTTTCCCTGCCCTTCAAAAAATTCCCTGAAATATTCCTGCACTGTATCAACCTTTAGAAAGTAGAGCGGAAATAAGCGCGCACCTTGTTGCAAGGTAAATCTTAATTTCAGCAGGTCAAGAAGTCCCAGGCCTTCCCCGGACATAGCGTTTCTCTTGCCATAAACGGTAACCTTCCGGTTAGCCTCGCTTCCAAGCAGGGCGGTTTTCTGAATGATGGAAGTCTGTCCATTCATACAGATTGACGTCATACAGTCCGTGTAGAGATAAGCTAGTTCCCAGCGCCATCCGCTCAAACCAGACACACTCGAGAACTGTGATGTACCTGTTTTTATGCTACTCTTGTCATCTGTAACGAATCAACAAGAAACACGTTAGAGTTCACATCCAGACGGAAGTTCCTCGAAGAAGTATTTATTATTTTTAGACGACATAAAGGTGTTTTTTTCTTCTTCTTTTTTTCTAAATTGGAGCTTGATTTGAAAAGAAATGGGGAAAGAAAGATGTCCGAAAATGGATAATTCTTTGTAAAAGATAATGGAACAGTGCGACTTACTGTTTAGCCAAATTTATTTGCGTCAGCTGTAGCATGAAATGTCACCTTGTCCAAAGTTTGACTGGACCCTAACTTATTGATTGCTTTAGCTCCTAGTATTATATTACCAATAAAAACCTTAAACCCCTCGCCTTATGCCTGACAAGGGTGTCTGTGCTGTGAGATACAAGACGTTATTTACAGGAAACTCACCTTCATCTGCTAATGGAAGCGTGACAGAACTACCCTGAGTGGGAACACTGTACAGACTGTCTTTTGTGAACGATCTCTCCACACGTGCCCCAGGAACCCCACCCTCAGTAGTCGAAACCTCGGGCTCCTGAATATTAAATCGAACCGCTGTTCCACCACGGGCGCGTGCAGACGCAACAGTTTCTTTTGAACCATCAGTTTGTTTTGACTTTTTTATTTGAGATTTTGGCGGCTTTTCTGTTTCATCCTCTGATTCAGAAGAGCTCTCGGCTTTCCTGGCGTCTGTTCGTCGTGTTTTCTTGTAGGTTTTAGACACGTTGCTATCTGACCTAGCGTTCACGTGACCAGATCTTCCACGGCGCCCACTCTCAACACTGCTAACATCAGCAAAACTGGCTTCAGAAGATGTGTCACTCAACGAATCGCGTGACAAAACGCTCTCTTCTACATCCGCTGGATGCGTGACCTGCTTATCTTCCAGGTCAAGTCCAGCAAAGTCACGCAAGCCTAGAACTAAACTTGGAGTCTTTCCCAAGGATAAAAAGTCGGAATGTGATCGATTTTTTGCTTCCTTGAAGTTCAAATCAGCGCCTGCAAAGTCTTTGGCGTGGAAGGACTGCTCTTCGGTCATAGTCGACAGGCAGTTATTGCAGACGTGAATGTGACGCGCATGCGCCGCTGATATCTCCGCTGGTCTGGTGAATATACCGGCGGCTAGAGCTTGGAACGTGCGCAGAACGGCAATCTCATGCTTGGACACCTCGGTCAACACCTGGAAAGCACAGCATACATCCAACCTGTAACAGGAGAGGAGAAAGTCTGGGTGAGAGGGTGGATACATATAGGAGAGATTCAGGGAAGGGGCACCTTTAATGGAAAAGTATGTTGTACTTTTGGTAGTTCTAAAAGCCAAGAAACTTCACCTACGTTTGATACCTTACTTCATTGACATTTGTGACAATATATAGCCCAAGGCCTGCTCTAAGTCCCCCATGAAAAGGTCGGGGATGCTCGTTGTCTAGTTTAGGGGTATAAATCAAGCATTCTTGTCTCACTTAGGATGTTCATGACAAAAAAAAAACACTATTTTTAGCCGTCAAAGTATCTTTAAGGCGCACTCCATGAAATAATGATAATAAAAACCCTCATATTTCCGTTTTTAGGTTCAATTTCTGCCGGTCCTTTGAGTCGGGTCTACTGGCGCAGGCTCCTTTCCTGAACGGTGGCTGGTAATTGAGCCTATTCCATTTTAAGTGGTATCTTTCAGGGGTCAAATAAATCTTGAACCACGCCCAAGATTGGTCTCCTTTAGGGGAACTGGTTGGCTGGCTACCAAATCAGTGATAACAGATGATTATCAATTTTGATGTGATTAACCTATAAAACAAATTATTGCACAGCCTGCTATATCATATACCATACATGTAAGTTGTCATACATGACCATACCATAATTCTGTAGTCAAGCCTGTTCCACACATACTGAGTCCCTCCAAAGCCTGCCTCAGTCCAGTCCCCCTATGCATAACACTCCTCCATACATCTAGAGCATGCCAGAGAGTTGGTGACAAATCATGAATGCTACTGGCTGCTGCAAGGCTACTGTGGACTGGGCCGAGGGAAGCAGCTTCATTGAAAGCCTACAAACAGAGACAGATATCATTAGAGTGGTTTTCATTTGAGTGTCGAAAAATAATTTGTTTTGCAATTACTAGGCGATGCGATTGGCTTATAAAGCCTGTGCCAAGTTTTCATCCAATCAGAAGTAAAACCAAAACCAATCGTAACTTGTTCACACACGTTTTTCCATGCCTTGCGTCAGCTTCATGCTATTTCTTTGAGTTTTGATTGGCTCACTGTATTGTCTATGTCCCTTGTGACTGGCTAGACCGATTACTTTGGTTTTGGTTCAGTTACGACACTCAATTGAAAACTGCTCTAATTAACTAATATGTTTTATTAATTGACTGAAGGTGTTGCCCTTGTTGTGATTGGCCTGTATTAATAGTGTGATACACATGCCCTGTGCAGACTGCGATTGTGCAGTTCCAGAAAATATCCATACCCACCATTTCCCATAAAAGGGATTGGAATTTCCTAGGAAATGGGGGTTCTGTAAGACCAAAAAATTTAAAATGTATGACACTTAATTGGAATTTTCAGAGGGGTAGAGGGGTCTTGGAAAAAATCCCATCAGATTCCGTAGGGGAGGTACATGTATGGATATTACCTGGAAATTCACAAGGAAAGAAATTTTGTTTCATTGGAGTGTGAGAGCAGAAAACTATGTTTCATAACTGCTTGTGCACAAATTTACATCAGAAAGCACTGTGGTCACACTCAACCATTGTTGAATGCCTTTTAAATATCAGTCTTTTATCTTTTATATCAGTTTAAATATACATAAACTTGGCTTTTTAATAATTACTGATTTAACTGCATGAAAATTCAGAAACTTAAAGGGGATTGAATTATTTAGGTTAATTTATTCACTCCTACCAGATCACCACTTCCTTGTTCCTCTTCCTCCTCTTCCTCAAGTAACAGTGGTAACCCCACCCTCCCTCCCTCAGTAGCCTCCACAACAGTTGCCTCTACGACTGATTTCTCCTGGCTTGCAAGTGCTGACTCGTGGGCTGTGGCTGGTTCAGGTAGCGGTTCTATGATTGAAGATTCATCTTGGTTCGGTTCACCACAACCAGTGCAAATAAGCTGACCCTGGAGCAAACAAGGACAAGATTAAAAGGGCACAAAGTTAAGTTTTTACTTTTTTTTCTATGCTGCTATATTTACATGTACATCCTCTTTTGTTTACTGGTTAATCAATCACTCACCACTTCTTTGATGTATCTCACAGCCAACAAAACTCCTGGAAATGATTTGTAACCCTCTTCCTGTTCATCTGGAAGTCCTAAAAGTCCACAGCATTGACATAAAAATCAATTCAGTCTTATGCTCCTAAAAATTTAGATCAATATCTTCTATTCTGTATTTCCTACCCATTTTACAATGTGTGGTTGCAGAAAATTTTTATACTCCCCTCACAGAAGGGATTGAATTTTCCTGGGTGGTGGGGGGTTAAAGAAGACCAAAATAATAAGAGAAATGTACGAAGCTTAACTGGAATTTCCAGAGGGGTGGGAGGGGGCTCTTAGTTAAGATCTCTTCCATGGGGAAACTACATGTATGGATATTTTCTGGAACTACAGAATAAGGATTTGCTGCCATCATAGGCCTGCAATACATGCAAGAGTCTATAGCTCTCTGTAGACTGACTACAGCTACAAATCCTTTGTATGCATTGCATGCCTATTATTTGCTTACAAAAATGAAGCTCTCTGTATGCATATCTGGCCTAGGATGATAACCAACTTATTCTCCTTGGGAGAAGTTGTTTCTGGCCTCTTACATGATCAGATGTTTTATTCCCCATAACCTGTAAACTGGAGTTGGTTACGAAAATGTGAAGAGAGGTTACAATTAACCATCACAAGTGCCAGTCACTAGTTTAAGTGTTGACAAGCCCTGTCCTCCTAGATCACATTACACTACAATACATTTGACCTTGTGCCCATACAGTGTGCAAGTAGGAGAAAAATTGGTCATTATTATACCTTGTGGTATTTAAGAACAAAAAATCAAGCTACCACTGGAAAAAATAGGACAAAATTACCTGACAGATACTGTTGCAGGGAGCGCTTTTCGTCTTGATATCCCTATACAGAGTATATAAGTAACACTATGTTAAAATTATTTTGAAGTTAAAATGGTGAGCACAAACGTAAGAGTTCAAGCATGGTAAAAAAAAAGTCATTTGGCATTACATGTACATTCAGGGTAAATGTTTTTGTCATACAATGACATTTTAGACACAATTCTTCACTTTGGGATTGTATAAAGGAAAGCTGAACATTTTTCGGCACTAAAAAAAATCATTTGATGTCTAAAAACTTTTGCATGATGTGTTGACAGAAGACTAAAATGGCACATGTACCTTAAGGTCTTGCGTCATATTGTGGTAATACAATCTTGAAAATGCCAGGTGACCCATCTGAAACAACAGCAGAAAAGAACCAGCAACAAAGTTAAATCTTTTTAGGCTTGAGAAATCTGAGACACAATGACTCCATATGATAAAAGTACTGTTGGAGAACATACCCTGATGAGTTTAAGTTCTGCTGTTCTGAGGCAGGTTTGATTCATTCCACACTTTCTAACCCAGTGAAGACAACTCTTCGCAAGATAAAACAAACTGTAAAAAATAACATAAGTCATGCTACTGAAGTGGTATGCACATTGTACTGCAAATCCCCTTTCTGACTAACACAGAGCTGCAGTGAAATTATAGCAATATGCAGTTTTGTACTGGGTTTCTATGCATAAAAAGTTGATCTTAACTTTCAAGAACAATTATGCAGTTAGACATGGCAGTTACTGGATTGCTACATATATATCGACCTACATGAAGAAACACAACCATAACACAATGAGTGAGGAGGGCTAAATACATGCAGCTGCAGCCCTTTGCACACATTGCCATCAGACAATACTGACAATATTTTGTAGGAAGATGATCCAAATATTCAAGTTATTGCATACCTGGGAAGCTGATCAATGGTAGGAGGAGCATGTCCCAGAGAGGTGATCAGCAATTCTAGAGATTCTGTAATTTTAACAAAAATAACATATTAAGATCTGAGGTTCTTACATGTATCTAGAGGACCCTCACTGTAAACATCTCAGCTCTAACCTTCTTGTACTTGTCTATTCGTACACTGCGCGAGCAATCCCAGCTCTGTCCATGACTTTGCCAGGTCAACATGGTCTCCTTTACCACCTGCCAGAATACCAGCTCTTCTCTACCAAAAAAAAAAAATTGTCAAAATGTGAAACAAGTCTGATAAGGAGCCATCTTGTCTCACATAGCTGGGACAATCAAAACTCTGGTTTCCATAGCTACCATTACATTTAAAGAAACATAACTGTTTAGTCCCCCTGGCTTGCTACATATGCCAGATTGTTTAGGTCACATGTACGAACTCTTATAGTATTCAGTAAAGTGTTTTGATTGTCCATAATAAATACCTTTGCTCTGGAGATCATTTTAAGGGCAAAGCCCTCAAGTTCCTTTCTGTCCTCTTCATTGCTGTCATTGAACTGAAAACAATAACAGAAAAATAATAAGAAGACATGTCTGAGTACTGGCAGTTCTATTGCAGATGTTTAAGATCTGTTTCACTGTAAAATGGAAATCTGGAAAATCACCAATTTTACCCTCTTCACCCAAAAAATGTTGCCAAAAGAAGAACTCTGTTGATTAAATAACTAAAAATGCATCAAATATTCCAAAACTTCCACAAACAAAGCCAAAAATTGGCCAAAATAATCTGTTCTTAATACGCTTTTCTTTGTCGCGGCGTTATGTGCAACAGAGCACGAAGAAGATAGGTGAGGTGAGGTGATGCTTTTCTTTGTATCCGAGAGATTTGGTGACCTGTACAGAAGACCGGGAGATTTACAGTCATAGACGTGGCATAGACATGTAAGTCAAATTCTCCCACACTCCAAAAACTACCCCCTTTGCTACTTGCGTGTTACAACGTATACATGTTTCAATTCCTTTGTTTACATACATGTAAACTACTACATTATTTTGCAACTTAATGCAGATTAGTTGGAAAGGGCTTGCGTGAATTTAATATATTATTAAGTGAGGGAATCACCTTCAACTGGCTCACCTTGGCAATAAAATCCTCTGTAACTTCAAAGGGTCCTCTTCTAATTAACGACAAAAAAATTGAAGATAATTAAAAAAAAGACCTTAAAATGGCACCACTAAAATAGCTGTTGTTTTTATATGATCATTAACATAAGAAACGTAAAAGGGTCTATACACAGTCTGGTGTTTCTAAATTTAGACGCAAAGACAATGTATAATAACAATCCAGAAACAGAAATAAAATTCCGGGAGCTGATCATTGCGCAGATAACACCAAGGAAAAGCCGAGCCACTTCAGTACAACTGTTTTCGATGTAGCCTTGCTTAATGTAGTTGTTCCTAATTTTCTCACCTTGTTCTAGAAAATGTACGTGGAGGTTCAGTGGCTAGAGATTTTCTAGCAAGTCTATCTTCCAAAGCTAGGCGTTGAGTGTGTGATATGATCCCAAACTTGTGAACCACTGGTACACGCTCCACGGGCATTTTCCACGAATGAAGCGACTTTTTTCCTGTTCAATTTCTCTCCAACGATTGCTTTTCCTCCAGTGCACCACAAATAGCTTTTAAACATCTACTTTCGTCCACATTGTTGACTTCATAAAGGTAGAAACTCTGATCTCGTAAAATGCTCTTATTCTCAGGCCGCCATATTGCTTTTTTGCCGTTGCCCTAGCAACAGGTGCAATGCTTACTTGGAATCCTGGGACGTTCGAGATGCGGCGGCCCTCAAGGGCAAGCACTGCATGGAACCGGCCGAACGCCTCTTTACACATAACAGAATAGCAGACTGTTCACAGCCTCTCTATTTTTTCAACGCAAGCGAAAGACGAAGCGAGCGAAGAGAGCGCGAACGCGAAGCACAAAAAGGTGGGGACGGGGAGGCGAGCGAAGCCACAGCGGACCCCACACAAAACAGACACGCCGCTTGTATGGAAGCCCCGTGGCGAAGCGAGCCAAACGAAGAATAGCTCCCCACGTAGCTCCCAACGTTGTCAAGTCTCCCGTTTTGCGCTGGTGTCCAGTTCCGCGATTTCGTCGCGATTCTATCCACGCGTTCAACGATCGAAAAAAATACGAGAAAAAAGAGGACTGTAAACAGTGTATGCGCAACAGTCGAAATATAAGGATTTGTATGGGGAAAAAACGGTCATATTCTTAAGCCTAAAAAATACAACGGATTACGAATAAAGACCAACCAACCTTGCTTCAGGATTGTCTTCCCTTGTTTCACGTGAGGTTTCTTTTAGGCCGATTAATGGCCATTTAGGTGGTTTTTAACTTCACTGCTTTGTCTTCTATCCTTCTTTCCATGAAATGATGAAATAGGCCAAATGGACAACAAAAACTAGGGAAGGTGAGTATGTTGATTTATTTCAGTCAAGAGAAGTAACATTTTATTTCATCGGGCGATTTTATCCTTCGTTATTTTAAACTTCATACAAATGCCTTATAGAGCGCTCAAATTCTCAGCGGCCCAAAGTGTAACACAGCACCACGCACTTTAGGTGGTCACGTCCCACTCGATACGCGTACATAAATCATTATTATTATATGGAGAAGAGTGTTTTACTGGGAACTAAACCACTCGTAGATTCCATACGCCACTTCATCCGGGACCCGAGTGGCGTATTTTCCGTATGTCACCTTTGTGAGTGTCGTATCGTTCAATGACGTCACGATTCCCGCCTTTTGCTTTTGTTGAATTGGTTTCTCCATATAATAAAAAGAACATTACACGTTGGCTCGAAGATATGAATTTTATGTTCTCGTGGCAAGAACAATATCTCACTCGTTCGCTTCGCTCACTCGTGAGATATTGTTCTTGCCACGAGAACATAAAATTCATTTCTTCTCGCCACCGTGTAATATCCTCTATATATTTGATCGATTCCTCGAATCGTGAGTTTAACACGGCTGTGACCTAAAGAGGACTTTAACTCGGATTGCAGTCAAATGAAAAATGAAAAACTAAAATTTTGACATGGAACTCGATGAATGGAATCTGTGTATTTTGTCGTGTTTAGGTACTGACTCAGCTCATTTTCCCGAGACGGGGTGGGGTTGGGCGGTGGGGTGGGAAACTCCCACATAAATAGGACGGGGATGCTCGTCGGAAAGTTTGAAAAGAACCCCTAAGAGGTGTACTAAGATCCTGTTTCATGGGCGTGGCTTGACATTTTTTCACCCTTAATGGTGCCAATTCCAAAACAACTCATTATCTCTTGTCATATTTTTTTTTTGGCTCAATCCCCTAAAAGGTCCCGCAAAAGCTCCGCTGTGGATCTTTTAGGCTGAACACCTTAAGAGGCACCAAAACTGTACCCCGCAAGCAGAGTCTCCTTCGATCTTCCGATTTGTCTAGGAAGATCGAAGGAGACTCGCAGGGTACCAAAACCCAATTTTTAACCCCTAAAAAGTAAGCCCTTTTTATATGGGTAGACGCGATCGCGGGAAAAAAATTTACAGACAAATGTATGGAAAATTAGAAAAATTAACTGAGCGTCTTCTGGCCAAGCTACATCCTTCAAAGCTTGGTGAATACAATCTCCTACCTAGTATTTTAACGTTTCAATTCACAAATTGTGTAAAATTCGATTTTGGAAAAAAATTATTTGCCATCGGATTCCCATACAAACACTGTAATTCCTGACCGCCTTGCCTACCAGTCAAAATGAAGTCAAAAACCGTGATAAGGTCTATACTATTCAGCTACAAATTAATGGAATTCTGATGGTTTCGCTATTAATTTTTCCTGTATTATTTCTTTTGCTAGTCCGTCCTCAGTGGTTTCTTTTCCCCCGCGGTTTTCTCTCTTTTTTGCGTCCTCCAGGATCAACGAGAAAATAGCGAGTCTGTGAACCGGTCTGTTGCAGGCGTCATCCATCATTTGAGTTAACTGAGTGCCCCTTGGACAGTTGGAGCTTGGAGTAATTAGAACCTATATGGTTCATTGAGTGGTTTTGATTTTAGTGTCGATAAGTAGTTATGTAATTTGTGATGATCTTAAATTAGCATAAATTACTATTTTGCCGGCACGGACCAGAGGGCTGGGTACGGGTTTGAGGTGCGCAGTGTATAGTGGGATTTGAGTTTGTAATCAGTGACGGTTGGCGAGGTGAGACATTCTATGGCCAGCCTTTGCCGTGTTTAGGTTAAGTTTGGTTTTCTTTTAATAATATCATCAGTTGTAATCCACTATTGTACGTTTATTTAGTTCTCTTATTGCTATTATATCTCTGTATAAAGCCTTAGGTTTATTATTCTACAGTACTGATGTTAACTAAGGATACCCTAAAACCCCGAGGGTTGCACCACTGCCTTGGTCGGGGGTACACGTTCCCAATTTTCTCCACTTGCTGGTTTTAGGGTTTTCGTGTCCGGCTTTGGTGCACTTAGCAATTGTCTTTTTATTCATAGCTTGTATTATATGCTGAGATGGAATAAACGGGACGATGGCTTGGCTGGCCAACGCACCCAATTTAATCACTGTCTAGTGTGTCCGGATGTGTAGTGGAGGCAAAATAATGGTTTTGCATTACTACACTACACTGCTTCGTCTGTTTTATCTCATCAGAAGTAAAACCAATACAGGTCGTGACTCGTTTGCACGCGTTTTCCCGCGCTTTACGTCAGTTACGTAATTACTTCGAATTTTGATTAGTTCACTGCAGGGCTGTACTTAGTAAGAGGCAAACAGTCTGTTGTTTTTGTGTTTGTTTTTTATGGTCATCAGAAAGACCCTAAATACCTAGGAAGAGAATTTAACCGTGGACATTGCCTCAATCATATTTTTTCTGGCTACGGCCCTGCACTGTATTGCCTTTGTCATTTGTGACTTGCTAGGGTGATTACCTTAGTCTTGAGTTACGACACTCGATATTGGAAACCGCCCTATCAACTAGTTATACTGTTTATAGCAGCCTAGATTTAGAATGGCTTTTGATTTAAGTATACGAACACAATGGGACTTTTGATATTTGCTTATGAGGTCTTTGTGGGTACAGTCAATTATTCATTTCTTCTTTATTTTCAAGCATGCTTCTGGAATTTGACACAACAGGATCCTGCAAAGGAGTTTTTGGAAAATTAGCAAATTCGTAGCGTAGTATTGATCCGTCAAAGCATAACTGCTGGACAGTGCCGGAAACTGTTGCCAGCCGGATCGGATTCCATAAGGATAAAATTCACTGCAAATGTAATGTTTTTCGGTTTATTTTGGAATGCGGTATACGCGGGCCGATTATATTGCCTCGTCTAAATTTGGTTTTGTAATCTTCCAGATGAGAATGGATCAGTTCAGCAGATTTGGAATTTGAGATGGACTGTTATGTGTTTAAAAAACGTGTGTTTCCATGAGATGTTCTTCAAACGACTCAGTTAAGTTCAGGAAAGAAGAGATTTCCGCATTTATATATATTTAAAACCTACTTTATTTGGTTTTACTAAAGCAAGATAAAAAGCAAAAATGGTACACGACTTATCAGGAGCTCAAATACTAGTCTCTATATTAAGCACATAGTATTGATTTCCTTCATTCTATTACACCATGTACACATCTCTTCTCTTAAGAATTCTGTGTTCTGTCAACATCTATAAAAACCTTACAATAACTGGAGAGAAACTAAAAAGCTTACTTTAGTTTGCAGACTCTAATGTACATTATTTTTCTGTCCGTCTATCTACTGTATATATATTTTCTTGAAAAACTGTAAATGCATGAGTAAATAAAGTTGGTGTTGTTGTTATTGTAAATCTATTTTATTGTCCTGTCTCGAGCATCTAATTCGTGATTGGCGACAAGAACTTGCGAGTCGAGGTCTTTCATCTCCATTTCTTCCCGGTCCTTTTTGTAACAATTAAATAATTTAAAGTCTACTTTCTGAAATACAGTAAGTACTAGTAGTTATATTAGACAGGCCTATGGACCAATGATATTTATTGAAATTTTGTAGTTAATTTGCTCATCTCTCGTCGTAGGTCTACGCTTAATCCTCTTTGCTTTCTGTTATTGCAACTAAACAAATTTACGCCAGCTCTTTTATGCATGCGTCTTTTTTTTATTCGGTCAAAGTAGCTGTGGATTCACGAGAGGTAGCCATCTCCCCCATTGGGGTACCCCCCTAAATAGAGTATACAGGGAGACTCCGCTTCGTAAGGGTCCTTTTCCAGGCCGGAGGTATATAAAGCGGTGGGGTTTTCTCGATTTAAAGTATAGACAGGTATAGGTAGGTATTCAAAAGGGCCTTTCAAAATATTGTGAACAGGTATACTAGTGACGAGGAAGAGCGCAGACCTTTTTTTTTGGTTGAAATGGACGACTTGGGTTTTTCTTTTAGGGTTGAAATAATCTAGTGGACCCTTGTTGGGTAGAAAGATTTCTGCAGGTCAGTAAAATGGTCGGCATGGAAGGTACAAGGGAGGGTTACCTTTTCTGTTAAAAATGGTTTAAAAATGTTTGGAGGTGACGGGGGCGGGGGTATCATCCCATTATAACATTAAGTCGAGTACAACCTCTTGGGTAGCCGGATAGATCCTTAGACTCCGGAGTACCACACAGAATGCTATGAAGAAAGTTAAGGCTGGAGTCAATTCCCAAAACTTACTTTAGCACGTGCAATGTCTGTCCAACTTTGCAAGTAAAGCATTCTAGCACTATAAACTTATTCCAGTTGAATTAACTAGAACTCCACAACATGTGAAGTGCAGTGCAATTGGTTCTTTTAACGAACAAAAACTTTCCAGAAATCACCAGACGATACATTAACATTATTGTCATCGCATTCCAATCTCCCTTCACCCTGATACAAATGCCAATGGTATAAACTGACCACAAAAGCAACGTGATTGTATAATCTCCCATGAATCCCGTACGAAGGGCCCCATTTACCAATCTTAAAAACACTATTTTCCGACGGTGTGGCCCAACCATCGGCTCCCCACTCATGACAGCGTTTGGCCATCTCCGAGTCGTCATCATCCATCGTTACAAACGAGCCACAGGCGTAGGGCTGGACATTTGACTGACCGCTAAAGTACTGGACCACAGCTTCCCCAGAGCTGTTAGTGACCGTGGCCACGTGGAACGTACGTCCCCCTTGCTTACTGCAGTGGAATCGCAGTTGACTGAAAGACAGGTGTGTTCTCAGTTCGAGCATTGCGCTGTCTGTAAGAAACGTGTTATTGTTATCACAGCTGCTTATTCCGTGGTATGATGTCTCAAATGACAACGGGAAGGGAGATGAGCCGTCAATCACAACGTTAGAGACAAGAAGCCAGCCTCCTGAAATCAAGAAACAATCAGTGTTTATTTGACGAACGAAACGTTTCATGGTCTTCAATAAGGCTGAAGAATTCATTTTATACGAAAACTCATTCTAAATTAAAACTTTAGCAGTAAGTCATACTCTAGGTATTGGACTGGAATTAGCTTGCAACTGACGCTAATACGAGGGATTCTTGCCAAATGCAAATCTAAAATACTGTACTCGTTTGTTTCAAAGGAAAGATATTTAATTGCCTTTTCTATTCTGAAAATTATCCATTACTTACCACCGTCAGTTGTCATGTCACAGTAGACTTTTAAAGGGTTTCCGTTCTTCTCGGGGTCGATCCAGTACTCCCCGTCTCCTTTGGAGTACCCAGAGTTCTGGATGTGCTTACAAGAGCCACTCGGACGATACGAATACCAGCCTAAAGGTAAGACTATAAAAAAGCAAGATGCTTTTCATTCTAATCTGTTTGAAGTACTGAGGAACCAGTAGTAATAAAACTAAGGCGGCTGACAACAGTTTCCAGCACCTTCCTAGACCTAGATTTTGATGGGTCATTATAACCGCTCTTTATCAGTGATGAACATATTGTTATCATTTTGCTGACAAAATTTGTTGCCATAGCAACAGTATGACCTGCTAAAAACATCCTTAAGGGTAGTTTTAATTGGTAATAACTCGAAAGCGAGCTCGGTGACCTCTCATTTTTTATTATCTTATTATGATTTACATGATAAGATGCAACTTTTGGCAAAGTTAACTGAGTCTACTAAGAAGTTCAGAGCCATCTTAAATTTTTGAAAATTTATGGTGGCCCTGAACCCATTAGACAATATAAACTTTGTAAAAAGTTACATCTTATCATGCAAATCAAAATAAGATAATGAAAAATGGGGACCACCGAACTCTGTTTTGACTTATGGGCACTTGAAGCTGAATCTAAGGGTGCTTTTACAGGTTATACTGTTGCTATGGTAACGTATTGTTAACTCTATTGGTTCACCAGTGGCTAAGCATTTACGTGATACCAATGTTGTATTATCACTTGATCTACAAAGGTAGTATTCATCTGTCAAAGTATAGCTGTTGGAAAAGTGCTCAAAAACTGTTGCCAGCCTCCTTATGTGGAAAATTCTTTAAGGGGGAATACGATTGCGGTCTTACATTCATAACTGGCTAAGTAGAGGGCCCTGTTCTTGTTTGTTTAAAAGCAACTTAGATATGGCCTTTTTTATTCATTACTTACCACCCTCAGTTGTCATGTCACAGTAAAGGTTTAAAGGATTTCCGTTCTTCTCGAGGTCCAACCAGTAATTACCGCTGACCACTGCTTTTCCTTCACTCGCCTTGATCTCTTTACAGGAATCTGCAGGAAGCTCCGGAATGGAACCAAGGGAAACTGGATTTGAAAGGAACAATCCCATTAAAATCCCGTTGCAATTTTATGTCTGCAAGAGGAAGTAAGATTGATCGAGTTCTGCCAAATAGTTTAACGGTAGCAGCAAAAATCGCTCAACACTTCTCAATCAGCACCGTCAACATCTTATCTAATTTTTACAACTTAATTGTTTACCACGTTTTGGAGCGCTGGTTATGTAATATCTGTCGCTGTTCTTGACAAAGTCTTCTGGTCTAGCCTCCTTGGTCCTGTTGTTCAACTCACATATGTCTTTGAACATGACGTAGTTATAGCTTTGACATCTGACATCAGAGAGGCATGCCTCTCTGCAGTCGAGCGAAAGTGGCCGAGCTTTAAGCGTCTTAAAGGTGTGGCCCCGAAGCATCATTTGGAAGACTGAATAGGTGTCAATCCCGCATTGCTGACTGGAAATGTTGTTGAACATTACAGACACCATCAACAGTAGCGTGATCACGAAACTCATTTGGTGAATCATTTTTGCCACACAAGGTTTCTGCAAGATCATGTGATCATTCTCTTTAGTTGACTATCATCTTCTGCAAAATAACAATTTTGATAACGAATAAACAACATAATCTGGTCGCAGAACCAGGGTGAGAGGGAATCGGGCTTGTTTGACTCCCTTATATATGGAACTAATATTTATAATCAGTGTAAACTTGCCTCAGTCGATTTGAACGCAGGACTACCGACCCAAAAACACCTAGTAATGGCAAGTTGGAGGATTTTAAAGGAGCTATGTCACGCTTTGCGAATCTTATAAAGTTTAGCCTAAATATTTCAAGTTCGTCGTTTGCAATCGTATCAATCTTCTCCATCTTTACCATCTCTGTTTCTTCATGATTAATTCCCTCTTTGGTGTTTTCTCTCGCAGTAAACTACAATTTAAAGGTTTTTTTCAACTTAAAGATAATTTTGCATGTGAATACGAAAATATCGTGATTGAGCTACTTTAAAAGACCACCGGATTAACAGACTTTTCGGCCAAATCTGCCTCTTTAAGATAAAGCTTGTGTCTCTGAATTGTGCTAAGAGGTATTCCTAAAAATCCCCAGTCACTTATTAAACATTTTCCATCCAGTAACGTTTCAGATATTTTCGTGATGTTTCGCTGTTAGCAATAATAATTGCAATCCGTTGTTTTTCATAAAAATAAAATTTTGTTTGGAATACGCCATTCATCCATGTATAAACGAAATCTTATACCCGTAGTTATTGGGTCAGTAAATGAGTTTTTTTCGGGCGGGTTTACTGAAATGCTCTGTTCATGCATTTACAGTTTAGAGGGATGAGTATAATGTAACGAAATAACATAAAAATTTGGCATGAAAATTTCTTGAATCTGAAGTGATGATCCATCTCCGCCGACTCATACAAGGAAAGAAAACATTTTTACACCATTAATAGCTGTTCAGGGTTTCTTTGCTTAACGAAAAGATGACGTTCGTATGTATGAGACATATGAATACATTTCTTCGAGTTGCAACATGTGTTCTGTTTAATTAATGTACTTACGTGTTTACTGTTGTTATAAGTTGGTTTTATGACAACTTAACGATGAATTAACTCAACAAACTCAACCATCAAAAACTGTTCCACATTCAGTGAGTTCTCCATGTTAACTCACGCGGCCGCTCATGTGCGGGGCGGCCCGCAAAAGGTCAGGTGGAGCCAAATTTTTAGAAAATATGTTTTTGAGAAAATTTAGTTTCGGCATGCCAATACATTATTAAGAACATGGAAATAACAATAAGGACTTTGTTGATGAACGTTATGTCCGGTAATCGTTGATTTAGACAAAAAAAGAGAGTAACATCCATTGGCGTGTTGGCTGATAATGAACAAAAGTTAATTTATCCTTTTCCAATAGGAAACTGGAAAAGGCTCGGAAAACGCTGGAAGACGTGGAGGATAATTTTACATACCGTCCAAAATGCTAAAAAACCGCATCCCGCAGGTTCGGAGAATACCAAGTAAAATGTTTTCCACCCACACTAAGCTACACTAGGCCGGAGAATTACCGGTCATTTTGGATTTGTGTTCGAGAAAAGCTCGGGTGGGAAATTCACATACGTCGTGACCTCATCGTTTTCATAAAGCTCCGTTTCCAAAACATTTTCCGTCTACACGAAAACGAGAAGCTGGCGTTTTCAAATTCCTCGGGTTCGAAGAGCGTTTTCGAAAAGCTCTGTTTTCGTGACGGATAAGTGTGGACGGTAGACCTAACGTTAACCGTAGAAATAAAGCTGCGTTTTCAAATTCTCCGGCGTGGTGTGGACGCTGCCTCAGAAAACAATAGCGTCCGGGAAGGTTCTTGTTTTTACCAATTTGCTTCCCTCGCCGACTCGACTCTCGCGGCTTCGTCTTTGCTCGTGGTACAGTGTGTGAGAGCTGAATTGTTGTTACTAATTTTTATATTAGTCAAGTAGATAATTCAGTACTTCGGACTGATGGAAAAATCGTGTATAAATAAAGTTACCTGATTTTATCTTATCTTAGAGCCTGTTTGCAGGCTATGTCGCATTTTTCTTGAAATATGTGGAAAACACATGCCTGCTTTATTTGGTTTTGCTGCGGTAACTTTTATTAAGGTAAGATGAAAAGCAAAAATGACAAACGGGAGCTCAAGTATCATTAACAACTCGCGAGTCGAGGTCTTTCATCTCTATTTCCTCTCGACCTTTTCGCAACAAATGAAATAATTCAAGTACACTGTTTTGTAGCTAGATTCAGCTAACCTGACTAAAGTAACCTTTCAATGTTATCATTAGTTAAAGTGTAGTCAATCTTTCTACAGATCAACAACCAACTAAAAGAAACACTACCTCCTGCCCTTACCCAAGTTAATACGTGAGTATTCCGTTATTTTCTGTGTATGATCTCATAAGACGCGTCTTATAAGTAAAGATTTGTCTCAGCAGCAGGAACACTTACAATATCCCTTGTAAAGTGGTAGACTACTGATGATACTGGCCCTATTTTGAGTTGTAGTTAGGTCTTCCTGTTTACGCAATGTTTAAATATCTAAGTGATCCTTGTCAGTAGGCCTTGCAAGGGCCAGAACGTCTACTTTTGCATAATGAATTAGTTTCTTCACGTGCCACCTGCCTAGTCCTTTCCAGAAATATCACGTGAAATCGCCAAAATAGCTTGCCAAAAATTCTCAAAAAAAAAAAAAAAAAAAAAAAAAAATGTTGAATTTCACAACATTTTTTATGAACGTCTCGAAAAAGTCTTTAAATATCTCTTATTTTTGTTTTAAAAACAAACCAATCTTGAATCACTTAGGCCAAAGCTTTCAAACTTTTAAACTGTTGGTCCTCGGCCATCGAAGTTTGATTTAAAAATGTAAAACAAACAGCGGTGGTAAAACATTTTAAAAACATGCAGTTTATGAACTTGACGTTTCGTATGCTAGTCAACATACATTTTCAAAAGTATAACCGTTAAAAGTTTTGAATAGCTTTTCAAAAATTTTAACAGTTATACTTTTGAAAATTGCTGCTTTAGCGCTTTTAGTGTTATTGAATATTTATGTCAAGTTTACAGCATTAATAACAGAGAAATAACAATTAGGACTTTCTTGATGAACGTTATGTCAGGTAATCGTTGATTTAGACAGAAAAAAAGTAACATCCATTGGCGTGTTGGCTGATAATGAAGAAAAATTAATTATCCTTTTCCAATGGGAAACTGGAAAAGGCTCAAAAAACGTTGAAAGACTTGGAGGATAATTTTACATACCGTCCAAAATGCTAAAAAACCGCATCCTGCAGGTTCGGAGAATACCACGTAAAATGTTTTCTACCCACACTAAGCTACACTAGGGCGGAGAATTACTGGTCATTTTGAATTTGTGTTCGAGAAAAGCTTGGGTGGGAAATTCATATATCTCGTGACCTCATCGTTTTCTAAAAGCTCCGTTTCCAAAACATTTTCCGTCTACACGAAAGCGAAAAGCCGGGGTTTCCAAATTCCTCGAGTTTGAAGAGCGTTTTCGAAAAGCTCTGTTTTCGTGACGGATAAGTGTGGACGGTAGGCCTAACGTTAACCGTAGAAA
The DNA here is from genome assembly GCF_964199315.1 of Orbicella franksi. Taxonomy (NCBI): domain Eukaryota; kingdom Metazoa; phylum Cnidaria; class Anthozoa; order Scleractinia; family Merulinidae; genus Orbicella; species Orbicella franksi. The sequence goes on from NC_138151.1 coordinate 5,106,444, forward strand.
TAAAGCTGCGTTTTCAAATTCTCCGGCGCGGTGTGGACGCCGCCTCAGAAAACAATAGTGTCCGGGAAGGTTCTTGTTTTCACCAGCTCGCTTCCCTCGCCGACTCGACTCTCGCGGCTTCACCTTTGCTCGTGGTACAGTGTGGGAGAGCTGAATTGTTATTATTGATTTTTATTGTAGTTAAGTAGATAGTCAGTAACTTAATCGACTGATGGAAAAACCGTGTATGAATAAAGTTATCTTATTTTATCTTATCTTATCTTAGAGCCTGTTTGCAGGCTAGTGTCGCATTTTTCTTCAAATACTGTGTGGAAAACACATGCCTACTTTATTTGGTTTTGCTGCGGTACCTTTACTAAGGTAAGATGAAAAACAAATTAAATGACACGCGAGAGCTCAAATATCATGAAGAACCTGCGAGTCGAGGTCCTTCAACTCCATTTCTTCCCGACCTTTTTGCAACAACTTAAATCATCCAAGTACAATATCAATGTTTGTAGCTATATTCAGCTCACTTGACTAAAGGAACCTTTCAATATTATCATTATTGTAAAGTGTAATTAATCTTTCTACAGATCAACAGTCAACTCAAAGAAACACCTGCTCCTGCCCTTACTTAAGTTAAATGATAATTTGGCAGCTGAATATTCCGCTATTTTCTGTTTATGGTCGCATAAGACGCGTCTTATAAGTAGCATTTGTCCCAGTATCACGAATACTAACAATATCCCTTACAAAGTGGTAGACTGATGATAGTGGCCTTATTGTGAGTTGTACTTAGGTCTTGCTGTTTACGCAATGTTTAAATATTTAAGTGATGACTTCCAGGGGCTACAAACGTCATATTTTGCATAATGAATAAGGTTCTTCACGTTACACCTGTCTAGTCCTTTCCGAGGGCAAATATGCTAGTTTTAAGAACATCAAATTTCCAAAGGCAACCATCAGACCGATAGTTCCGAGACATAAACACTCTATTGTCTTTCTTGTTCACCGCTAAATTTTCTTCCGCGCGCCAGTTCAAAAATCATGTTGAATTATTTTCAACTTTTTTAGCCGTGAAAGCCAAATGTAAAATTTAACAAGGAAAATAAACAAAACCCACTTAATACAATTTCATTTGTTTATTTATTTTTTTTATAAGCTTGCTTCTTTACAGGAAATTTTTCATGGACGAATACTACATGTATCTATCCAGGTATTTTCCTCGGACTGGCACTATGGGCTGATATAGTGTCTCTCCGCTGATGAACACTATCGTGTAACGTGATCAGCTTAAACTAATAAGAATCGGAGAAAATTTAGTTGTGAACTATAATGGCTAATAGTTTGACGCATTAAGTTAGCGAGTTGTCAAATTCTTGACACCTTTGGAGGGGCTGTATATTCAGGTTCCATCCACACTACATCGGAGAAATTTGAATACGGAGGTTTCACTCTGAAAACGCATCAAATATTTTGCGTCCATACTACGCTGGATAAATTTAAAAACATAACAACTACTGGTCATTTTGGATTTGTGTTTGAGAAAAGCTCGGACAGGGAAATCACAGGATTATATCCTGACTTCATCGTTTTCAAAAAGCTCCGTTTTCTAAATGTTTCTTGTCCACACGAAAACGAAAAGCCGGCGTTTTCAAATTCCTCCCGTTTGAAGAATGTTTTCGAAAAACTCCGTTTTTGTGACGGATTAGCGTGGATTGTAGGCATAACCTTAGAGAAAAAAGCTACGTTTTCAAATCTCCGGCTTACTGTGAACGCTGACTTAGATAACAATAGCACGGCCGGGCAGGCTCTAATTTTCAATGGGTAGCTTCGCTCGTCGACTCGACTCTCGCGGCTTCGCCATTGCTCGTGCCGCTGTACGTTTGCAGGCTATCGTTGCACGTTTCTTCAGACACGGAGGAAAACACCTAAATACTTTATCTGGTTTCGCTGCGGTAACTTTTACTAAAGTAACCAGTTGCTCAAATAACATAAACAACCTTCGAGTCGAGGTCTATTCCTCGCGACCTTTTGTAACAAATTAATTAATTCAAAGACTACTTTCTGTAATAAAGTACACTGTTTGTAGCTACATTCTGCTATCCTGATTAAAGTTACCTTTCAATATTATCGTTATTTTAAAGTGCAGTTAATCTTTCCACAGATCAACAAGCAACTGAAAGAAACACCGCTTCCTGCTCTTACCTCAGTTAAATAATTATTTGGCTCCTGAATATTCCGTTATTTCTGTGTATGGTCGCATAGGACGCTTGTTTTAAGCGAGTATTTGTCTCAGCAGCGGGAATATCCCTTGTGAGTGAAGTGGTAGATGATACTGACCTTAATGTGAGTTGTCACTTAGGTCTTCCTGTTTACACAATGTTTAAATATCAATGATCATATCGCTCAGTTGTCAGTTGGACTTGGCCGAAGTCTAAAAACGTCTGATATCGCATATTGAAATAGGTTCTTCACCTGCCATCTGCCGCAACAGACGAAAAATTTTCAAATAAATTGTCAGTATTCAAAGAGCTAATTATACTGAGTACGAAGCTAGCTATTGTAGCTGCATTCAAAGATGGTATTTAGTATGACCACTTATCTATATATGTAGGAAGAAACGTATAGACCACTGAATATTTTTGAATTTTACTCATTACATTTTGTATCATACAGTTGAGTATATCCACGACGAGCTTAAGGTTACTGTAGACCTTCAGGGGTGCCTTTCGGGAACATCTTTCTGTGTGCGCTGCTTTAACGAAAACCTCGCTAAACTATATATCATTGTAAAGCTAATAAACTGTAGAATCCGAAAATAACAATATATTTTGCCAGTTTTGCCTCGGTAGGGAAGTGCAAGGGGAGGCGCGGTGGCCTCATGGTTAGTGCGCTCGTCTCCGGATCGAGCGGTCCGGGTTCGAGCCCTGGCCGGGGACATTGTGTTGTGTTCTTGGGCAAGACACTTTACTCTCACAGTGCCTCTCTCCACTCAGGTGTATAAATGGGTACCGGCAAACTTAATGCTGGGGGTAACCCTGCGATGGACTAGCATCCCATCCAGGGGGGAGTAGAAATACTCCTAGTCGCTTCATGCTACAGAAACCGGGATAAGCTCCGGCCTGATGGGCCACTTGGCTCGCATACAGACTTTACCTACCTACTTAGGGAAGTGCAAGCCTTTAAATGCAAAAATGACCGTGCCTGCTAAACTGAATTACCAGCCTTTGTGTTACAGCGGATATCCAAACTGACTGGACTTTATCACTCAGAAGATGATGGGCTAACAATTTTTCGATATTTCTATTGGCTGAGCAGAAAATCCCTTTTAAACTTAGACAGTCGAAAATTTTCTGTCTGCTGTTACTCAATGAGACACCACAAAAAAAAAAAAAAAAAGAAAAAAAAGAAATCGATTTCGTAAAAGCCTCACAAACTTTGGTTCGCGAATATCTGACGAACGTTTGTGGCCAAGTTTCGTTAAAATCCGATAAATCTGCATACCCTATTAACCCATTTGAATAGAGGTAATAAACGTCGAGTTTCTACCCAAGAAGACAAAGAGCAGATTAATGCGAGAGAAAATTAATTGTTCTACCCACGAGGGCACAGAGCAGATTAATGCCAGAGAAAATTAACTGTACCATCGGGTATATTCTATCCAAGAAGGTTCAGAGCAGATTAATGCGAGAAAAAGTTAACTGCACCTCCGGGTATATTCTACCCAAGAAGGTACAGAACAAATTATTGCGAGAGAAAATTAACTGTACCTTCGGGTATATTCTACCCACGAGGGCACAGAGCAGATTATTTCGAGAGAAAATTAACTCTACCTTCGGGTATATTCTACCCACGAGGGCACAGAGCAGATTAAATCGAGAGAAAATTAACTGTACCCTCGGGTATATTCTACGCACCAGGGCACAGAGCAGATCTAACGCGAGAGAGAATTGACTGTACCCTTTGGGTATATACGTGAATGAAGAAAGTAGTCACGCAAGAGTGAGGAAGCACGGAAATTTTTCTTTTCGCGCTTTCAAACCAGGCGGGCTATGAAAATAGAGGGGCTGATTGTAGCTTAACTAGAACTCGATTTTACAAACCTGTGAGCATAATCTATCTTGCTTTCATGCCAGCGCCATCGGCGAAGCTCTTAGCTATATTTACCAATCGGCTCTCGTGAAGCAAGAGATTTTACTCGCTGAGAATTACCACTTGCTTTCCGAGGTTCAATGCATGGATAACAGTAGAAGAGATCGATCGTCTAACACAACACAATAATGATCGCGCCTAAATGATACGAACTCAAATACATTATGCATTCTTCCCACGTGCTTCAGTGAAACACCAATGAAAAATTAATTTGGTAACTCTTAACTTATTACTCTTCAACACCAATCAAATCTACATGCACATAATACCACGTTTAAGATTTGGCCGACGAGGGAGACGAAATAGGCACAAGCATAAAAGGTTTTTAATACTTGCGAATGGTAAATCTGGAAAACGATTTAGATGTTTATTCTGTCGTGTACCGGCATCTGTCTTATGTGCAATTAACATTTTACAGCAGGATATCATTCCACTTAACACCTCCCGTGTTACCTAGCCTCAAGATCGGCATAAATTAGACCTTCTGTGAATACACGCTGCGAATTCCTGAAACGCTTTAAGCTCCTCATAAGTTTGGCGCAACTGACTGTCAACATTTCGTAAGATGATATGGGTTAATTCAATGTTGAGTAATAATATGCACTATGTGACCATTCGAATGAAGGATATCGAGCAGAACGTGAGCAGCGCTGGGGCGGATCCAGGATTTGGTGAAGGAGAATTAGGGGTGGCGAAGGGTAAATGCGAGACTTTGCGAGACGGCGAGACGAGTTTTTCTTTGCGAGCCCCGGCCGAGACATTTTGACTCTTTAGATTACGAGACCGAGACTTCAAAGCGCTTTGAGTGCGAGCGCGAGACGTTCAGACTCTTAAAATTCGAGCCCCAGATTTAGTTGAGAGCAAGAATGAGCTTGTACAGCCTTAAGCCAGCTTCTTGGGACTGACTGGAACTGGAAATTCGATTGTAACACACGACGTTATGATATCCTGGAGAAAAAATAACTGTTTTTCTGGCGCCAAAACGGACGTTGCGGTAGGTTTTGTACCTTTTTGTGGAATTAAGACAATTTAGGAGAAGTTAGGATAACTTTTTCTCGGAAAAATTTGTAAGTTGCCTCATTGAAATTCAATATCAAGTGAAGCTGGAAGACGCCATTTATAAAAACAAATAATGGAACGCATTTTGGACTTCGAGACCCTTAGCCTTGATAAAAATCGAGACTCCGAGACAGCTTCGTAGAAAAATCGAGACTGCGAGACGCACAAAACCGCTAAAAAAGGAGACTGCGAGACCCGTGAAATTCGCCTAAAATTTTACGAGATCCAGAGTTTTTGAAGGACCATTCGCCACCCATAGAACTGTTCACCTAAGGTGGAAACTTCTATTAAGGGATCCGAGGCATGCTTCACCCCCACTTCCCCACCCCTCGGAGACTCATTTAGGTTCTCGAAAACGTAATTTCCAGCATTTTGAGGGATGATTGTTGGTTCTTTAATATCTTTGAAATCATCTCTACTACGCTTGGATATTTACAGTAATGCTTAACTTCCTGATGACGTACGTACTAGCGGTCCGAAAAAACGTACGATTTACTTGCTGTTGTCTTTTCAACAAAACTCTGACGGACTTCAAAGTAAACACTGAGTGAACTGACTTGAGAAAAGTCGTTTTCCTTGGGCTTTCGTGCGCGCTGGTAGTCGAAATCTTTGTGACGATTGCACAACTCACTGATGAGCTAATTAACAAAGGACACAAAGAGGCTAATCTTCTGGCCTAAGCCACGACGCCTAACCTGTAATATCTCTCGAAAGAAAAACTGTCACTTTTGGTACCATGTGGAATTTGACAGGAGCATGAATCACGTGTTATTTTACCAAATAGACAAATAAAAAAAGGAAGTACTTAGATAAAACGAATTTTAGATTCAGGAAACTGACTCACGTCCATCAATATTATTTTTGCTTTTTTCAAGTAAGTCTTCTTTTTTTTTTTTCAGAAGATTAAATATAATATTTGTAGCGATGATTGCCCACAAGGGTTCTGGTCGGAAAGATCCAAAAACAGCACGCATTTAAGGAATTTTTCATCTCCTTTAGGGGGTTCGACCGAATCACCCGAACCACCCCTGGATCCACCCCAGCAGCGCTCTCTTGTTGCAATTTCAAGAACTTTTTTAAACTCATTTTTAATACTCCATTACCTTTACCTACTCCTTACAATACAATTCAAAACAATACTTTATTTAGACACGTCACGTCTAAGAGGTGTATAAGCTCGTTCAAAATACCTACGTGTATTCCTAAAATACAAAGATTTACGTAATTTACAAGTTATAAAATCTAAAATATTAAAAATTTCCTATTATCTGATTCACATCTAATTAATTAACTAAAACGTCAACACGAAGAATTAAATATATACAGTGAAATTTAAAATCCTAACAAAATAACGGTGGAACAAAATGAACAAAAAATTAAAGGTCTATTGTTCTTAGTTTACTCTTAAAGTGGGCAACGTCAACACTAAGAATTAAATATATACAGTGATATTTAAAATCCTAACAGAATCACGGTGGAATAAAATGAGCAAAAAATTAAAAATCTATTGTTCTTAGTTTACTCTTAAAATGGGTAACATCGAGGGCCGTGTTTCACATTTGAAGGCAGACTGTTCCAGAGCTAGCTTCGTATTGATGTAAGTAAATGACATCTTCATTAAGTTTAGGTTAAATTAAGGCGCACATAAATCAACGCCATTACCTCTAAGATTACATCGCGTTTCTCTGACGCTAAGAAAGTCTTTACGCGATGGCCGAACATTCTTCTGAACATAAACTGTCGGCTAAGAAATGACTTAATATTTTACCCGGTAGTTGAGATCCAAGATCTCTAAAGTTTACTGATAGCTTGTGTAGTGGCCAACTACTCTGAGCCAAGCCAATAACTCGCACTCATTTACGTTAATACCAATTGATTTACAAAACTAAACATCTGGATATCTGAACTATACGCTGCAACGAAAGAACAATATGTTCCCATAAAAACTTGGTGTACAATTGAAATAAGAGCAAAAAACCGACCAAAGTTACGCTTACAACTTTTTGTGCCTGAATTCCGATGATGGCGGCACACACCTAGAAAACCTGACGCTCATATGGGGAGAGGAAATGCGCCTGTGTAATCTGTAGATCTGAAGTCAAGGTAACAACTACTTTATAAACATTTAATATATCTACGTGTTGGAAATGCCGTTTGTATCTCAATAGCATTCTGTTAAAAGAAATTTTAAAACACTGTTTCGGTCAGCATTATTACAAAAAATTGCCAATTTACTGTTCTGTTTTTTCACTGAGTTGAAAATGTACATTTCCGTCTTCCGTCGCAGCAGAAAATGTTACAGACGCTTGCCGTGGCGTATTTCGTCTTGGTGCTGGTCGTGGCTTCGCGGCTGGTTGTGGCTTGGAGGCTACGCGTGGTTTTGAGACTGGTCGTGGCCTTGAAGGGGCAGTGTTTGACTCAGCAGCAGGTAATTCATGTGCAGGGGAACTGTGGAGCGTCGTTTCTGATGAAGAATGAAGTGGTGATGCACTGGTGCCCATGTCGTTGGTATGCTTTTCCTTTAGAAGCCTTTGCAATTTATCAAGCGCTATCCAGCTCTCCTTAGCAGTTAGCCGGTGCTGTGGCTCCTTGACCCAACACGCCGCCATTACACAACTCCACAATCCCCAAGGTTGGTGTGTACCGTCTATCTGGCTAGGGCGCAGTCCCCCTCTTATATCATTCATAAGCTGCAACTGAGATCGGCTCACCAGGTCGACATGAAATGCTGTCATGGCATACCACATTTCCCAAAGTATGATGCCAAAACTATACATGTCAGCCTTGCTGTCGTAGACATGGCAATCCAAGACTTCGGGTGCAAGGTAAAGTTGAGTACCGCAGAATGTACCTGATATATCTCTTTCACGCTTCGCTACGCCAACATCGGTCATTTTCACTTGATTCTTATCTGTCAACTTGATAAAGCAACAAAGACAACGGGGGAGTCAGTGTAGTTCCCCTATCGATATGCCACCGTTATGCTTGTAATTTCACTCCGAGTAGCAGCTGGTATATTGCTACCAAATTATATATATATATATATCTCCGCTATTAACCAAGCGCTAAGTGCAACGAAAACGTTTTAACAATCTCATAACCGAAAACGTCTGGAGAAAAACACTGGTATACTAGCTCAAATACGTTTGCTGGCACGCCGGTGACTCGTGCAAGGATATTTTACATCTTACACGGATATCTCAATATATTATCAAAGCCCTGAATGCAGCGAAACACTGTCCCAGGCATCGACCGACGGCAGATGGCTCGATATATATTTGAAGTGCAAATTGAAACAAATAAGCTTTCAAAACTTGTTGGTAAGCTTCGGCTGCATATACCCATGGCGAGACCAAACGGTGTTGAAAAAGGTAAAATTAGGTATTTATCGTGCGCCCAGTTTCGGCCAAGTGACTGTGATATCGTATGGCCATATCAGGTCAGTGCACAAACATAAACATAAAAAAATACATACGTTTATTGTAACCCCCAATCTGGGCTTTTCAGTCACAAAATTTCACTACAAAATTATAAATTAACAAAAAAAAAAAAAAAAAAAAAAAAAAATACAAAAATGCAGAAAAGCCAAAAATGTACTAGAACTACAATACACTGGAGCTATATAGAAATAATTAAAATTAAATAAAGTCAAAATTTTTCCCATGCAGATTTTTCCAACTTAGAAGCGCAACAGTAGACGGCGGAGAGATTATTCCTTAATTTGCATCCGCGGTAAGAAAATGAACATTGCCCAGAGGACAAACGACATCAGGCGATATTCAGAAGATTACATGATTACAGGATATCAGGACAGTGGACACGGCTTCTGATTGGCTAATTTCAAATTTGGGTTGAGTCAACTATCTATATGGAGTAGAATTTTCCAAGGGCTATGCGAGTCATGGGCGAGAGTTTTACTTACCAATAAATTGTCCAGTTTTAGGTCTCGGTGGACAAATGTTTGGTCATGAACATAGCACAACGCATCAAGAATTTGGATAGCCCAGAGCAGTACATTTGTCCTTACAGCTGCGTCTTCTGAGCGCGCAGGGGCATTCTCAGGATGAGACATGATGTGAGTTTTAAGGGAGCACTCACAGAGCTCTAAGATGACCATGACTTTGGTTCCAGACAATGACTGTTGAAGATTGGTTCCAAAGAACTCTACAATGTTTGGGTGACGCAATTCTCTGAGAGAAAGATGACATATATAGAAATAAGCTATTTCGATACAAAGTTGAACTTTATTTAAAATAGTCGCTACCTGCGATCAGGAAATATCGTATCTGCATTATTTTTCTCTGGAAGATCCGTTATCTTTGACAAGCAGACAATAATAAAGCTTAATTGATATTGTGCAAATGGTGATGACTTACGAATTACCTTTCTCCAGACTGAAAGAAAATTGCCATAATCCCCTTAAAATGATTCGGTTGCTCTAAAATGCAAGTAGAGAGGAGGAGACCGGTCGAGGAAATGCCTCAAATAACTACAAAGCTGTTTTTTGACATTAATTGGGTCTGTGCGTGACATGAACTGAAAAATAAATATCCACACACACAAAAAAATTATCTGGGAAAACATACCTTAGCGCCCTTTCCTCGTCAATAAAATGCCACACGTTGTGGCTTTCTAAAGGATTGCTGTACACCTTGAGTGCCACCTTAATTTCTGGTTTCCTTTTGCGAGAAAGAACTCCACAGTACACGGTCGAGAAGGTTCCTCTTCCAATGAAGGATTTCTCGTTTCGCTCCACTTCAACTCTCCCCTTGAGAAATCTGATTTCCTGATCTCTTTGATGTTGAACACTGTAATGTCTCGTTTTAAATTCTCCAACTGCAGGCTGACCGGTTGGTAAATCTCCTAGGTTTCGAGTTTGTACCTAGACTCGGTGAGCAGCTGATGATATAACTTTTTATCGCCTTCTCTCAGTCGTGGTATCTTTGTCTTGATCTCTGTGAGGAATTGGACTGCATCTCCTAACTGTCCGGTTATGAACGGAAGCAGCCTGTCCTCACTGGCAATGATTTTAAGACACTTCTTAGACCTCTTTCCCATGTAAGGGAGTGGATCATTGATGCAACTCTGAAGCTTCTTTCTGTATTGGACGTTCTGCTTGAATTTTTGCGTAAGATTGCCAATGAACGGCGCACCAATTACGACCGAGGCCAGACCCTGACGAAACCATACTGAAGTGGTGACATCTGTGGACGTTTTGGACGACTTCTTTAGAGATCTTGGCGGTGTAGAGGGCTCATGCGTTGGACGTTCTTGCTCAGTTTCGTCACAAAGAACAACTTCTTCCACTTTTCGGATTTCGTCCTCCATGATATCATACTTTTCAGTACAATACTTGAGAAGCGAAACCTCGCCTTTAGCAAAATGATTTTCCTGATCTTCCCATTCCTGAACAAACTTTTGGGCTCTTTCTGAAATGCACTTCAACACTTCGCTCTTAGTTTTCGCCCACGTCTCACCAGCTTGGGGCACTTGAGAAGGAGACCACTTGCTGAATCTTTCGGAAGTTTCCGCTGATTTAAAGTAGTTCGCAAGTTTTTCAAGAATCTCTTTTATCACCTGTAACTGGTATTCACTGAGCTCGTCAAAAATACGATCCTGTGAACTTTCCAATTCTACCATCCTATCCATTACTCTTTTCATTCTCTTCTCTGTTTCCTGGCGTGACATGGTCGCTGATTTCAACAGTACTCTGACTTGATGAGAGGCCTTAGACAGCAGATTCTCCAGCCAACTGCAAATATGAACAAGTCAGTAACAATAGGTTAATTAAACATAGAATGCCATTAATCACGGCTGAGGTGGAAGAGGACGAGATTTTGAGTTCTAATTTAAGCCTATTGTTACATCACATCTGTGATTCTCCTTTAATCAATGATTTTAATGTTCGATACTATAGCAAACGCCTGAAATGCCGTGTTCGGTTCACCGAGAACAGTTTCTTTCTGACAAAGAACACAAATGCTTGTCAAGTCATATGCATGAAGAGCTCTTAACAATTGCTCGATCGATCTATTTTACGTAATGTTGGATGATGTCCGTGTTCTGAATTCTGTTTTTCACTTATCAGTTCACTACCAGCGACCCACGTATCCGAGTCATTTATGTGACAACCGGCATATTTTGAGTAGACGTTTCAGCAAATAGTAACGCTAAATAGTAAACAAGCTTCGCCTAGCTGTGGTGAATTTTTAGCGAAAATTTTTCTGATCCACACTTCATTAACCCCATTTCATTCAGATCAGAAAATGTTACTTTTTTCTGTTTCTTTCAGTAAGGGCTGATTGTAAGCTGCACGAGTTTCTCCTTTCACGGATCTTTAAACAATACTTGCTTGCGATTGACTAAAGTCGTTTCTTCGAAGCAAGCTTTTTTCTAAGCTCTCTGTGTTACTTACCTCGAATAAATTTCTAGGCTGCTCTGCATCGATGAGACTACAAGATTGCTTATACCACTTAACAGCTGGTCAAAGTCCCCAGAAATAACACCATACGTCTGAACGAGCTGAGCTCTTTGGCACGACAAATAAATGATCTGTGACTGCTCATCGAGGCCTTTTAACTTCTTGGTGAGTTTCTCAATCTGTGTCTTCTTCGCTTCTTCAACATTGTTAGCAGGAATTTTATCCCACATGTTGCAAACGAATAATGCACAAGACGTGAACAACTTGAGGTCCAGATTTGCTTCCTTCTTCAACTTTTTGGCGTGGTTGAGTAACAAACCAAGCTGTTAAAAGGCACAATAAAAAAATTAGCACGCTCTGTTGGAAGCTTTCAGAGGTCCTGATAAATTGTCAGAGCTGTTGACGCTTGAGTGCCGAAAGTAGTCGGTTGCGCATTCCTACGGTTAATGATTAGTTTAAAAAGACCAGTGCCATTTTTGCAATCACTCAGAACTTAACTTTAGACCAATCAAGACTTGCTGGCACAAGTTTTCCGCTCTGAGCGCAGGTTACATGAATTTGCTTCACCTTTTGATTATTTCACTTGATTGTCTTTGTCCATTCAGAAGATTGGCTACAGTGATTACTTTGGTCCTGGTTATAAAACAATAGGTTGAAACATTCTCTATAACTAAGCCATACAAAACACATGATTTTATTTAATACTGTCCGAGGTTCTGGAGAGTTAAAGTGGTCGAGAGCAGTTTATGGGCTTGTCAGCTTGAAAAGAAAACAACTATATGTAATGGGCAGTTCCTCAAGTTGAAGCCCAACCATTATGGTTGGCCATTCGTTTCAAAATTACGACAGGGTATACGCGGGTTTTTCTGCCGCGTATACTTGTTTACATACGTTGCGTATGGGCTTTAAGCTCATATATACGACCATTTAGATCGCGTATATACGCATTTTTAAAGGGCCACATATTTGCGTAAATTCAAGCGCGGGGATACGCGAAATAAATGCCCAAATATACGCGTCCTACAAGGACCCATATATACCCGTGCTAAAATGCGCGTATATGCGGGTCTCGTAAATTACGTTGTATATGTCAGCACGAAATGTGCCTTTTACGAGTATGGCTGTTCGTGTATGAAAGCAATGAAAATTACTTTAACTAGAAATCGTCAATATGACGGCAGTGGTGAAATGCCTTGTCTTAGTCTATCTGGTATTTCATGTTTGTTACTGCAGCTCCCCCAGTGACTGAACTTCTAGAAACAGTTATGCGTCTTTTGAATGACTGTTCAAGATTTTATCCTCACGGTAATCGTAACATGGCGGAGAACTTGATCGTTCGTCGTGAAGTTGCTTTGGATTCTGTTCACCGTTTAGGACATAGGTGCCCAAGCGAATGCTGAGAGAATTCTGCCTCTTGAATTGCTGGTGAGACAAATTCAGTACTTACTGCATAGACGGGAAATGTTTGCAGCTCAGTTTTGAACTTGAGTAATCTCAAACTACACAAAGCATAAGCAGTGGAAAACATTCTTATAGAGAAAAATTTATATTTGGGTTAACTTTTAATCCTGGGTTAGCGTTAACCGGCGTTCGAACAACCTGGCCCTGATGAGTCGAGAAATAAGACTAAAGTGGGTTTTCCAATTCTGGTATCAGTATCATACCGGGTCATTTGCGAAGTAGAAGTATCAATGTTCAGCGTCAGCGTGTAAGAGAAAGTTTTTTTCCAAACTGACCCAGCAGGGTCTGATTTGAGGTGGTTCAATACCATCACAAGGCGTGTTGACAGCGTCAGGGGACCTAATTCTCTCTGGCACATTGATGGACTACACTGCCTTATCAGTTGGAGGTTCGTAATACATGGTAATTTTGACAGGGCTTTAGACTTTAAGTTGTGCAACAAACAATTCTGCTGCGACTGGGCTCGCTCTATTCTTAGCTGCTGTGCAAAGTTATGGATTGCCCCTTAGAGTGTGTTCAGACGAAGGGAATGAAAATTTAGAGGTAGGAAGAGCTATGCTATGGCACAGGGGATTTAATAGGGGAAGCAAAATTGCTGGGTTGTCTGTACACAACCAGTGAATTGAGTTTCTCTGGAGAGAGGTCTTTATTGAAGTCGGTCAGTTCTACTACACTCTGTTCTACCAGATGGAAGAAAATGGCATCCTGGAATCGACAAGCATAATCGATCTGTTCTGTTTGTATTACATATTTCTTTCCAGAATTAACAACCAGTTAAACCTCCTAGTTGAGGCATGGAATAATCATGCTGTACGCACAACCAATATGGGTGAACGCAGTGATTTTACAAGATATATGTAATACTGGAAATACTAGCTGTCAGGGACACATTTGATGATAACACCCAACCAGATGAATTATCTGGTGAAGACCCAAAAGGACGTACACTAAAATCACAGTCTGTTTCCTAAAACTCCCCTTGAGGTATTGATATATCATAGGCTGTAGGACCCACTCTTCCATTAGAAGCTGATACAGTTGGCAAAGCCCTAATGGGAGTACACTGAGGTGCATGAAACTGCTCTTAATGCAAACATTTCCCATCTAAGTAGTAAATATTGCATTTGTCTCACCAGCAATTCTAGAGCCCGTATCTTCTCAGCATTTGCCTTGGTACCTCTGTCCAATGAGTCAACTAAAGGATTAGCCTGCGTAGCTTGGCGGTTTAGCAAATTTTTAAGCAATTTGAGCGCGAGCGCACAAAGCGACAAAACCGCGAAAACGAGCAACAACCCCCCAGGCTCCTCGTGGCTACGCCGCATTTGGCGCTTGTTATCACGGCTTCGTCGTTTTCTTAGCGTTAGGATAAAATCTTGAACAGTCATTCAAAAGACGCATAACTGTTTCTAGAAGTTCATTCACGGGAGAGCTGCAGCCAGAAACATTAAATAGCAGATAGACCAAGACAAGGAATTTTGCCACTGCCGCCATATTGACGATGTCTAGTTAAAGTAATTTTCATTGCTATCATACACGAACAATCATTCTCTTAAAAGGCACATTTCGTGCTGACATATACAACGTAATTTACGAGACCCGCATATACGCGCATTTTTGCACGGGTATATATGGGTCCTTGTAGGACGCGTATATTTGGGCGTTTATTTCGCATATCCCCGCGCTTGAATTTACGCAAATATGTGGCCCTTTAAAAATGCGTATATACGCGATCTAAATGGTCGTATATATGAGCTTAAAGCCCATACGTAACGTATGTAAACAAGTATACGCGGCAGAAAAACCCGCGTATACCCTGTCGTAATTTTGAAACGAATGGCCAACCATAAACCATAAGCCCCAATCTCGAGATTTGTCCACCATTTCACACTTTCTGCGGTCTCAAGGTAGTGTATTTGCCATAACATGTTCAGGTCCACTCGGCGATGACAGAGGAACATCTTGCATCATATATCTTTAGGCCGGTTACTAATTGTCCCCAATACAAAACGTATAAAAAGATAAAACCTCGCTTGGGTTCTGCGCTTTATGTGAACCTGAACCTTAACTCCGCGTGTGCACAAATTTGCAACATTGCTTTCCCCGCGCAAGGATGGCGGATACGAGCCTTTACCCGGTTGCGGGACAAGATACTCTATTCGTAGGGGCTTAGCTGTTGTTATTTGTGATCAATTAGTACTTCCATCATCAATCATTAAAAAAACTGAATCATTAAAAAAATTAAAAAGAAAATAAAAATACAAAAGGGAGAATGCCCGACAAATTACGTTACCATAGAAAGTGTATGACCTGCTAAAAACACCTTCAATTATAGCTCTAAGGGCTTATAATTCAAAAACGGCACGGTGAAATTTTTTTATCAAATTTTGATAGGCTTTATAAGATGCAAACTTTGGCAAAGTTTGAGGGAATAAAGAGAACTAACGAGGATCATGAACCCGTCTGAGACGTCTTAGCGTACACAACACTAGACAGGATTCACTACCTAGCTGGATCGAGAAGTGATGAGTTCTCTTAACTATATCAATCGTCAAGTGTGGCGCCTTACCCTGTCTTCCTGAACTCCTCCAGCGTTGTCGCTTTTTATCACATAAATGAAGCAAAAGGCGTGTGGCAGGTAGCTGAGGACAAATTCAGTCATGGCGTCGCTTTCTCCAACTCCAGGACTATCAACAATTATCACACCTTCCTAGATGAAGAAACAAGCACTTCTTCATAAGCCCCCCCCCGCTAAGAATGTTCCAATGGAAAATGAAATTATTTAGAATTGTGTACTCTCATAATAGCTCCGGAAGCACCCCGGGAAAAAAATCTCAGGACAAGAAGCGATCCGCATTTGCTGCGAACATATCTCAAGTCAATGTTGAGGACTGTGGTCCTCATAGCTTCCAAAACGTCTCCATGTATATCCTTTAGATAAAGCGACACTATGTTAGTTGACTGGGAAAACCAGAAGCGAAGGATATATGTATCAAACGTAGAACCTGCTGCTATTACGGTATAAAATCTATAGGAACCGATTTTAACTTGTTTCGTCGTATTTGACCAAAATCGCGGCCGCGGTGCATGGCTTCGCTTAACACACTTCGTCTGAATAGAGTAATCTTGTATCACAGGCATTTTCTCACATACATTCACGTGCAATAAAAATGATTGGACACGGAGTCAAAATTAGTGTTTGGCAATACACAAATTATCACCCTACTGCGTATTTACCATTGTCATGCCACCCTGCTGCCAACCAGGTGATAAAGCTTGCTTGCCTTAATGATCCTAATTAAGAGCTATGTCCTCTGCAGCTATAGGTTCAAACATTCCAATTCGGTTAAGGGGGAGAAGCCTACTAAAAGACAGGTTCTGGTCCTCTGCTGGTTTGGGGTAAGGTTACGTTTGAGGCAAGACAAACACTTCACTTGGTAAAAATTCTGATGATTACAGAAACCCCTGAAGAGTTTGCACTAAGTGTGAAGGGGCCTCTATGAGCAGAATAAGTTTCTGAATTTGCGAAACTCAACAAGGAATGCCAGAGTAGAGAGTCCGAATAGGGCTAAATAGCGGTTGACGAGCAATTTGCGTCTCAACCGCGACATCTTTCTGACTACTGCACGTTTAACAAACTTGATAAAAAAAAAAAAAACAAAAAAAAAACTGGTCTCAAAATGGATCTTGCGCGAGTATTTCCTTTCAGAAATTTAATTTTACCTGGAACAACGGATGTGGCCAAAACAGCTCTATTTTCTTGTAAGGAGACCCTTTATCTCGCTCATCCTCTAAGTTAACAAAGCCTTTTATCTCCTCTTTATAAGTCGCCGAGGAATGACCAAGCTCTTTGTAGATAGGCTCACGACTTTCTCCTGGGCCATCTTTAAAGTGTATCCCTATCCCAGGCTTCTTGCCATATTTCAATTCGCATATCGTTGAGGTTGTGCTGAGAATTGAATATGGCAAAAGATCTTCTCCAAGAATTAAGTTAATGATGCTGCTTTTGCCCGCACTGGTTTCACCTGTTTCAAAAGAATGATCTGTCTTTGTTGTGTATTATGACGTTACGTTTCGCTGATCTAGATACCGAATTAGGCATCGAAGGCTTAAATACAAGACTAAATTTCCAATTACCTTATCAAATCCGAAAGCATTCCAAGTCTATTTGTCAGACAACATACCAACCATAGAAGTGATGATCTTTAACTAACGAAACGGCAATTGATAGGAATTTTTTTCATTCAGGTTATACATATATTCCGTATAAACATGATGATTCCACGTTGCCGTTTGTCTGTTCAGTAATAGATCACGGATGACGTCAAAATATGGAAAAACAAAAAAAGTGGCACACGGGCCATTAGACAAGTGTGTCACGGATTTTCTTACCAAATTTTTATGTCTTCTGTGCTCTATTACCGAACAGACACACGGCAACATGGAATCTACTTGTGCTATATAACAAATAAACGAAAAAAATTGTTAACGACTTCATCTATGCATCTGTCCTCCAATAGATCATAAGTAAGAAAGAATCAAAATGCGAGAGTAATTTAACTTATTATAAAAATCACAATAGGCAATGGTAGAGCTATCAGTTACCTATTACTGAATGCTGTTTACCTGCAACCAGAACTACATACTGTTCTCTCGGTTTGATATTTTTGAGATTTTCTTCGAGGGTTGTCTTGAAGTCATCCAAGCTTTCCTGGAGGGTTTTCACGATGACGTCATCTTTCAATTGATCAAAGAGCCCCGCTGCCTCCTCATAAAGTTTACACAAAATTTCACGTTTGTGTGCATCAGCCTTGCTAGCCTCCGATAAAACTTGAAACGTCTGATACAAATAGAAAAATAACTCAAATTAAATAACTCGGCGTTTGCCGATTGGATGAGAATGTGTCAAGTGTCATGGATCAAAACTTACTAATTCCCTGGGGAAACAACAACTTGAACTTTCGAGTCGCACGTGATCAGGTGGTGAACGTTGAAACCGTGGTGAATTTGTGTGCTAGCCGGCGTTAAGCAGATTTTCTCCGTTTGTTCCATTTTGAGTTGGGAGGTACAAAAAGAAAAGGATCACTCACGGTTTCTGGTAAACCAGGCTGATAGGACTCGACAAAAATCGTCTCGATATAATGTGTGCTCGATATGCAACGAAGACGTGACTCGTTTAAAAAACCAGGCTCGTTCTTGAAACTTTCGGAAAACGAGACTTGTTTTGACGGAAAACTATTCAAAGAAGAAGACTCGTTCGGAGTGTTCGGAAAACGAGACTTGTTAAAACGAGACTCTTTTGAAATAACGAGACTCGTTCGGAAAAACGAGACTCGTTTTGAATAACGAGACTCGTTTGGAAAAACGAGACTCGTTTGGAAAACGAGACTCGTTCGGGAAACGAGACTTATTCAAAAATCGAGACTCGTTCGTGAAACCATTTTTGTTCGTGAAAGGAGGCTAGTTAATTATTAAGTTCTTTTAGGTAAATTGACAACCCGATCAATAGACTGAGTTTGATTTTAATTTCAATGTTAATTGTAAAATTTAAATATTACGCAAAAGTTTTTATTCGCAATCTTACAAACTATATAAATGCTAACCAGAAACTGTAACTTTAAATAATCTTAACCTTGAAGCCACACGCGCAGGCTCTCACACGCTTGCCCGGTTCCTTGTGCCTGTGAAATTAAATCTTGCTGTTCCTCTTGGTAGGAAATTGTCATAGGTTTTTATAAACAGATGGGTAACGCCCCTGACAACCACATCATTATAGGCTAAAAGCGATAAAGGCGATTTAAAACGCTTTGTTCCACCAATTGCAAGATATTTTGCTTACTAAAACATTACAACAATAAAACATTTTTGAATTACTCCCTAGACACTACGTACAATCTGCGACAAAATTCAGTAAGCACCTTTTAGGCCGAACTCAAAAATGAACTTTAAAACCAAACACACCTCGAAATACAATACTCCAACCCTTTCCTACATTCAATGTTGTACAAGCACAAATGAGGAAAAAACTAATTTATCAGGGGAGAGTCGGTCAAATTTAATGGAGTCGAGTCTAAAATAATATAAAAATATTCTGATCTCAGCGGCAATGTGTGGGCTATTGTGTCGCAGATTGTAGGCCCATCTTTCTTTCAGACGATATGCTGTAAAAATTATCTTAAGGAAAATGCGTGCATTATTGTATGTACAAACTGCAACACGATCTATCTATGTTATCCGGAGCAAAATACATCGCATTTACTACGCTTAATTATTCTACTGCGCATTAAATTGTTCCACTGATTTTCATTTCAATAAACTTCAAAAGCTTTCGCAACACTTTATGTTTTTGTTATAGCTAAGGGTAACTAATCCTGTAATGGACTGGAATACAAAGTTGATTGTTATACCTCCCAACTCAAATACGTGTCACGTGTATTTTTCTCGCCCTATAAAAACAACAACTCGAACTTTCAATTCGAACGTGTTCAAGATCCGGCAAATTTGTGCGTCAGTCAAGCTAATAACTTGCTCGTTGTAGTGACGGCAAAGAAACACTTTCAAGTCATAACAGAGGAAGTTAAGCAAAAAAGCTCTTAATCCCCTAGTAAAGCAACCAAAAAAAGAGAGAAAAACTTGAAAACAACCCTTGGATTGTACAGAATTAAGAACGATGAAGTTCTTAGAACTAAACAAACCAAAACTAGTATGCATGAGGTACATTTTAGATTTATTCTATTTTTGAATTGGAAGGTATAACAAATACTTCATGACCGACCTACGAGAAACAAAACTCCTTTCAAGTGGGGCCAGCCATTAAGTGCCTCTTGTTATATAGCTGGAGTTAATTTGAATATCACGTTTGTTCTTATTGGTTGATTTAGAGTCACGTAATTACAGTTACAGTTACAATTACCGTAAATTAAAAATTACAATTACAGAATTATCGCGCGCTCTCTCAATAACCAGAGGTTACTTTTTCTTCTACTTGATTTATTACTTTTCACTAAACGTAGCTAGCAACGCAGGCACTCTTCCCGAAAGGAAAAAAACGTAGAGGTTCCTCACTGATTTTTTCTTTCGGGGAGGGCGGCTGTGACGCAAGACGTAAGTAGTAAATAGTAAACACACGCAGGCTACTATGACACAGGCTCCAGCTATATAACAAAGCACTTAATTACTGGTCCTTTAGGAAAAAGTTTGTTTCGTTTCCCGCCCTACACCACCCCCCCCCCCCCCCTCCAACCCCCTTCCTATCTTCGTCTCGGGAAACATCGACATTCTCGGGAAAACAAAGCTAACTGCTTCCCTCGGGACCAGTGATTAAGTATCTATTACACAATATAGTCTCTATACTGTGAAGACAATACCGGGAGAAAATTTGTTATGATGCGATCCAGTCCTCGCCATTGCCTCCACATCCTGTCGTTCAGATAGGCCTGCAGATCATCGCGAGAGATACCACGCCGTCCTTTGAGGGGGCCTTTCAAATTTACCCACGCAGATTCGGCTTCCTGAGTGTGAACCCCAGTTACTGGGTCCACTAAGTTATCTGCGTGGACAACAACGCGATGTCGAGCGACGTGGTTGGGCAGATGTTGGTCCAGGTTTCTGTAGGCCCCCCAATCATCGGTGTACACTTCACTGCCTGGTTGGAGACATTTTGCAAGAATCGGCAACAGTGTCGCACGATCCCGACTCGCCACCACTTCATAATAACCCTTTGCAGGCCTCGTGGCTGTTGAAATGACTCCAAAGACCCACAAGTCGAGAGCTCTTCTTCCTCGGTTATACTAATAGAGTTAACGATTGTTGATTAGTGAAACTATTTGTCAAAGAATTCAACCAAATTTGACAAAACAGCAATATCACAACCAAGACATGTATACTAACTAACCTTTGCTTTGTGATTGAATTTGCTTTCGTCGCACTTCACGACAGCTGTTCCCCCAAACGGAATAAAAGGGTGTGTTGCGATGTCCGCTGAACATACGTCCTCCAAACTTCGGAAAACAGTGCAGACAAGGTTGTTATTTATGGACATCATGTTCGCGGTGGGTTTACGACTCTGGTCCGTGGACCAGAAGTAAATCATCATTAAAAGTTCCCCCAAAGGGATTTTTGGCCACTTGGCAAAAAAACTGTTAGTTCTGATGCTTCGTTTCTTCCTGCAAGTACTGCATCTCCTAAAGGAATAGAACCAGTGTCAAATTCAGAATTCCTTTGGACGCCCCTATTAGAGATTTAAAAGGGATATTACTACTGTTGTTCTCGGTCTCATATCTTCTACGCCCAAGCGGAATGGCTCACTCTACAGCTTCAAACGGAGTGCGTTTTGGGTAAGAGATCTGCTATGGGGTTCCGGGAAGAATTATTTAGTCTGCGTTTTTAGCAATGATATATCCGAGATATGACATAGTCTCGTCTTCTGGACGTTTGTTATACAATAGCAATGCGGTTAGCCTGCAAGAACGAAACATGATCTTCGAGATAGGGGTGTGAACTCCCAACGAATGCGTTTCCCGCAATATTGCTCCAGTAGTCCCAGCACTATTACTCCATTTTTGTCAAGAGAACGCGCCAAAACTTTGTGCCCGTATTTCTCTGTGCGGTCTTGGTTTGTTTTCTTAATTTACACGCTCCTTATATCTGCGTTCCCTAAGATTTTTGTATTTCAAAAACTAGAAGCCGAAAATGACGTATGATAAATATCAATGGAATAATGAAGCTCGCATTTATGGTTCAACATATAATACGAGTATACCAACTTGCGTGACTTGCCATCCAACATGGCAAGTGAGAAGGCGAGCTCGAGAGGAACGAACATGAAACGCGTGATAGTGCCACGCTCGCAGCAGGCTATCAAGAGATGTTTTTTACATCTCGTTCAACAGACCACGTATAATCGCTAGTTCAAATCATTCAGGTAAAGAAGAAGTACGCTTCACGATTTTTTATTGGAATTTCGAATGCTCTGTCCGATCGACGCGGGTTTGCATATACTAAGATAAAGTACGTATTCCGCATGTCTTTAGACTGCTTACGGACTTTTTCTTTCCCGAATAATCATTCTGTAGCTCGCGCTATAGCCATGGTTTATGCTCTCACTAGAAACGGACCCAGCATTCCAGCGTGCTTGCAGCCCTACTGCTCAGTAATGGTTTAAATTATACAACTCTTAAGTTAATATAGCCTCTCTTTATACTAACCATTGGTATCCGTCGACGTGGACATCCGATCTTTCAACCATTGTCATGGCTTGGTTGCATCCTCCACAGTGGAGCGGATTTGCCAGTAAAGATCGGTTTTTAAGCCAATTTATTACTCTTACCGATGAAGCTTGCCTTAAATCGGTAAAATATCGCAGGTCCATGCTTAACGTCTTCGATGAAAGATTTATAATGGTGAAGAGCAGTGAAACACTAAGATTACACTTTGGACTAAAAGCGTGCTCCGAGAAACGTTTCGCTACAGGAGGTCTTTCAATGAGTAATTAAATGACAAAGCCCAGCACTCCCACCCCCAGAATTATTTTCAGAGACGAATGTTTTTTTGATTTGCCCTATATTTCGTGCCTCTATGTTCCCGCCATGATGGATGATGTGTGAAAACCAGTTCATGATATCTTCACGATATACATATATATTTTCAGATCACTATTTTCAAAATGTAAGAGAATTTGTACACACCGTCTTACACACCTCTAATACTTAGGTGGCAGTACGGCGGCAAGTAGTGAAGATCATTTCCGGTGACGTCATGACGTGCATTCCACTTAGGTCTTGCTTTCTGCCAACCTCATTCCCAGGGTCTCTCATTTTATCACCCCCAGGGGAGTGGTAAGATCAGAGACCCTGGGAACGAGGTGTCCTTCATGCTACGACCCTTCACCGCGCGAGTATGAGCTTGCTGTTCGCTTCTCATTTTCGCGCTTTTTCAATGTTTGAACAGTCTAGTGAGAAGATAAAGTACTCAATCATAAAATCCGTCTTAAGATAAATGTTTCTTTTGTAACAAAAATTTGATGCTAAAAATGTTAAAATCATATACATATAGATATACATTTTTTAATTTTCGAGCTTATCGCGTTTTACGAACAACCTGCCCGCGCTGAAATCGAGCTTTTTATACAGTGTTATTTTGTTTTGTGGTTGGATTAACCGGCAGCTCTAAAAGCAGCTGAGAGGCAAATACAAGTTCTGGGAGATAACAGAAGGAAAACATACTTTTTACTTTGTACGTATTCCGTTTATTTTAAAATCATGCTTTCGTACGTATGTACAAAAATTGTTACTTATTATTTACTTAGTCACGTGTCATACTTTTCAGTAGTAGAAACTGGTTTTAACAGAACATAAACACATATCTAATGCATGAAGAATGCTACTGCTGACTTGTAACCCACAACCAACGTCAAAAATAGAACTAATAACACTATAGATCTGAGCACAATTAATCAGCTACTTTTTCAATGTTGTGCTCAGTCTTTTGAAGAAATATATGTAATCAAAAAATTTTAAGTATTATTTCATTTTTCAGATGTAGACATGCTGCTAAATAGAAAGTGTTAATTGTGCTAATAAACATTTCAACCTTCTTTTTAAATCCCTTATGAATTTTGCGGTAAAACTATTTCTTATATAAACGATGTAACTCGCATCCTGAGGCAACTCAAGGTGCGCCGATTGTCACGTATTGCTTCATGTGATTTTTATTCACTTCATAATTAATTAAATTTAAAATTTATATCAAGTAGGTACAAAGTGACTTGACAAACGCCCACCGTGACCGTTTTACTGATAGAAACTTGAAGACAGACGCGTCCATGTATTATTTTCTATTTACCAAATTGTACCATGCGCAAAGTTGAATTAGGTTAAAGCATGAGGTGAGAGAAGACATCCCCGTGCCTTATGATAATCTTTTTCGATCTCTTTTAAGCTTCGCATCACGCTGTCAAAGATCGCGCAGGCAATGGCCAAGTGTCATCGGGTCGCGACTACTATAGAAAATACGAAATTGAAAATCTGGGAGGTTAAGATAAACTACATGTATACCATACTGTTAGCATTGGAAATATTTTCAAAGCGCTCACAAGGCAGGAAAATTATACATGCTTCTCCAAAGTTAAACAATTAATAGAAGTCACGTCATTCCCCTGTATGAATGATTAACACAAAGCGCCAAGACTCAAATTTCTAACCCGCTTGAAAGTCATTTCTCGGAAAGTACCGAACGGATTGATGCGAAAACTGTCTCTTTCGAAAGTTATTTCAAAGCCCAAGACAGCCAAAATATTTGTTTCGCGTTTGTGAAAACTTTTGCTCCGAAAAAAACTGGTGCAAACGTATACATATTTAATTTAGGATCCGTGGTGTAATATCTACCAGGTTTGCATGTCCACGGCAAGAAAAGCTGCTTCTCCAAACCTACCGCAACGTTTGGATCAAAAGAGTTGTCCTAGGAAAGCCTTTTCAAAGTGCCGGGCAGGAAAATTATCTTCAACGTGTTAATCCTAAGTCTACTTCAAACATAAGTCGTGTCTTTTCTCTGCATGACTAATTCACATGAGGTGCCATGCCGTGGCTGCTGACAAGAACTGCATTCTAAACACATTCGAAGGTCGTTTTTCGAAACGTACTGAACGGATTAAATTGAAAAACATCTCTTTTGAAAGGTTTCATAAAGCTCAGGACAGCTAAAATAGTTGTTTTCAGTTTGTTAGAACTTTCGCTCCGAAAACACCGATGCAAATTTTTGCATAATTAATTTCGAAAGTGCTGTGTAATGTTTACCAGAGTTTGGATGTCCACAGCGAAAAAATCGTGCAGTTTCTCTGGAACTACCCCATCGTTTGTATCGTGAGAGGCCTTTTTGAAAAGCATTTTCAAAGTGTTGGGCAGGAAAATTATCTTCTATGTATTTATCCTTAGTATACTTCAAAAATTAGTAATCTTGTAATTTCTCTGCCTGACTGATTCACATTAGGCGCTGTATATCGCTGCTGTCAAGAATTCCGATTCTAACCCACTCTAAAATGATCGTTTCTCAAAAAGTACTGAACGGCCTAAAGCGAATAAGATATCTTTGGAAAGCTCTTTTAAAGTGCCAGACAGTTAGAATTTTTCTCCCTCTGTCTTTATGAACTGCGGTCCAAAGATACAGGTGTAAGTTTTTGCATATTTGATCAACTGTTAAAATTAAATCTTCAGTGATATTACTTCAGTTAAATTTGCCAATCGGGTGTCTTTCCTAGAATAGCTTGGCAGTTTGACCAAGCGCTAAAATTAGATTGAAAAAGATTATCATTGGAAGAGGCCCATGTATGGGGGGATGTGTTCTCTTAGATCATGGTCTCTTGGTTAAAGGTGATTGTAAAATCAAAGGTACAGATAAAAAATAATAAACTTTACTGAAATGTTCCCGTCGCCATCCACCCATTTGTTCAAGTTGGACAGGTGACGACCCCACATCTCGCCTTCCTTCAGCGTTGTTGGTTGCAGAATGAAAACTGTTTCGTTTTCATTTCCAGGCGATAGCATCATTCTGTGTTAAAAAAAAGGGTTTAAATTACCATTAGCTTTTATGTTAAGGTAACGTCTACATACGGGCTAAGTGGCCCATCAGGCCCGTGCTTATCCCGGTTTCTATAGCATGAAGCGACTAGGAGTATTTCTACTCCCCGCCCCCCCCCCCCCCCCCGCCTGGGTGGGATGCTAGTCCATATTGTTGGACAATTTTCTTTAACGTAGAAAGATTTTAAATATTCCTTTTACAGAATGTGCAAACTTTTTTTTGGGATATCACACCGCTGTGATTTTTATTCAGTGGTATTATTGTGCACAATAATAAATGAAAGATACAGCGCTACTGTTTCGGAAGATCTGCTCACCTTATCTCGACTGTAGCTGGAAAGGTAGCACTCTCCAGCTGGAGAAACAAATTGAGGTCCTTCGTCAAAATCGCTCTCCACGTGTATCCATTTTCTCTGAACTGTCCGCTTGTTAGTGGATCTGATCTCTCTTCCATCAAAGCAGCGAAATGCGCATGGAAGTTTTCGATGTGCCACGAGAAGGACATAACCATCTCTTCCTTCTCATTCACCTCTTCCTTATGAGTTTCCTGCACAAGTATTTGTATGTTTTTATTACGTTTTTTTTCCAGTAATTTTACTGTTACTGTTAATCATGTTTTTTAATTAATGCCAATTTAACTCCTTACCTGTGCTTTTATCATTGCCAACAATCTTTGCCTTTCGCCATGCTGTAAATCAAAGTGCGACCTGGCAGCATCATATAGATGGGTCCTCATTTCCTTCCTTAAAGTCATTGCTTTGCACCCCGGAACAAGGCATTTCGATGCCTTCATCGGGCACGAGTGCTGATGTAAACTGACATGAGCTCTGAAAAACACATGTAAAGGTCACTCATCATAAATGGGTTATGTAAGTCTTAGGCCTCTAGGCAAAAATTACCTTCATCGATTAAGGGAATTCTAGAATCTCGAGTAACATAAGAAAACGTATTGTACTTCACTACTAAAATTTTCTCCGATTTTCTCCATATTATTCATCTGTGGAGAGTCTGGAGAGACAAGTCCCCGAATGAATCGCATACATACCGAAAGGATTAGCTTCGCTTCTCGCGCAATATTTGTTTTAAGAACATCAAATTTCCGAGTTGCAACTATAAGCCGATAGTTCTTCGACAGAAACACTTTATTGTTTATAGTGTTAGGAACTGACGAGATGCGTATGGTGCGTATTCCTCTTCAGACCTTGTTATGGTCAGAAGACAAAATTAAGTTCTTACCTTGGTACGTTGATGCCACAACCAAGCGGGCAGTCCACTTGTGAATAATAGCACTCCGTTGCTTGGTGCTGGGCCAGTCCATCCTTTTTGATTTCTTTTTTGCAGCCATGACACGTGACCTTTTTGTGCTCGCAATTATTGCAGTGCGCTTGGATTTCCGCGCGCACTGCAAAATGATTGCAGCCATTGTGTTGGCATTTAACTCGAGCTTTTGGGCAATTCTTTTCATGCCCTCTGGCATGCTCCAGAGTTCCTCTCCACTCGCAACCAGGGCTGGAACACTTCATCTTTACACTTTTGGACAGCTTGTCTAGGTTTATATTAATTTGCAACTGATCGAAACGAGACGTTTCGCGGCAAATCGGACAAAGAGCTGCTGAAGGAGTCGCGTTATCTCCCAGAGATACGATTGACCTCAGGCACTTCATACAACCTGAATGTCCGCAGGCCAGACTCGTAGGTTTCATCATCAATTTCCAGCTACAGATTTAAAAGCAAACGGTTATTTTGATCTGGATATATTGCTTGGCAGTGTTAAATGTTTTGTCAGTTCATTGTCAAAACATGATTAATTTCCGTTTATTTCAAATGGAGAGCTTTTCTATCTATGATTCTCTTCCTCTGGAAGTTAATGAATGCAATACAAGTATTTCACTGTCTATTTAAGCGTCGATATTAATGCCATTAATTTTTATTGTACCGTGCCGTAGCAGTCTTTATTATTCAACTTGCATACACTGTACGAATTCCGATTTTCTGATTGGCTGATTTGTACCACGTGATACTGGGTTGTGACAGACAACCACCTTGAATTCATAATGGTGGTGTAATAGCCGTGGTGTAAATTCAACACACCACTGTCATTGCGCCATGGCATCGGCTGACTTAAATATAGTGATTTCAATGCTGTTTTCCTTTGTGTGGTGCAGTCAATTTGAATAAGATATAAAAATTTTAACAAAGGCAAAGCCTCGTGGGGTATCGAAATTTCTCGTTCATTGGTAGTGAACTCGTGCAAGTAAATCCCGATAATTCACTCGCTGAGTGCGTTAACCTGTAAATAGTCTACAATCAGGAGCCACAATCGGGGACGGAGACCGTAAGTCTTATGATCCGCGCGCATCTATGATATGGGACATTATTATATGGCTGTGTCTCACAAGGACTGGGAACTACCGAATTCACGAATTTGATTGGCTGAAATCGATATTGACCGCGGTCTAGATTTACCCATCTAGACTGGCATCTAGACCGGTTTCATTTTGCGTTGAAAAAGTAGCGAACTAATATACAAAACTGTTCAGCATTTTCTTTTATTTTCTGCTCGATCATTTATGTAAGTGCCAAAAAGCCTGGTGACAAAAAAAGAGTAAAGAGGACGAGCAAATTTCGGCAGGTTAAAGTTAAGCTCATCTCCGTTTGCAAGCATAATGTCAGCAAACCAGGTACATTAAACGAGTTAAAGTTTTCTTCTTTGCCATATAATAAACATCTTATTAACCGAGCTAAGTCGGTCTGTATGGGAGAATCTTGACCTCGGTCGTGTGTACAGACCTCACTGCGTTCGGTCTATACTCACGACCTCGGTCAAGATTCTCCCATATACACCTCCTGCTCGGTTAATAAGAGCTAAATATTTCTCTTTTTAGAACAAATTGCGCCACCATGCCGACATAGGTCCGCGCGGATCCACGCACATGTCGGGGGTTCTCGCGTGGATGTTGTCACGTTCCGTGATCAAATTGTGAGAGTTGCGAGATTCTCTTACAGATTTTTTACAGCGATGGCAGAGAATAAGGCAATGAGTAAGATCCAGGGCTCTTACATATAGGTTTATGTTCTGAGCTGATGGAAAAGGTGCGTTTTTCAGGGTCGAAACCAAGACTCCAATTTCGCTTTGTGAATGAAAAATATCTGCTCGCGCTAGTTGAACGCGTAAGCTTTTGCGTTTGTTCTGTAAAGAAAAATTATGAAATGAAACTCTTTACTCTGGTATGGAGCTAATCTGAGAGTTTCTCAAACAATGCTTAATCTTAACCAGAACCTGTTTTTGATAGTTTCTTATTGTTTCTGTTTGTTTGGCGAGTTTGCAAAAGCTTTTGAGTAGCTCATTTGCATAGTGCAGCGCGTGCACTTTCAAGTCCGAGTCGGTGTTTTCAATTGTCAACGAATCTTGTCAAAGATTTCTTTCGTTGTATTTTGTGCTGAGATGCTGCAACAATTTTTACCAACGCCAAAAGGCTGCTAACATCAGGTGTGTTTCTTTAACACAGTGAAACTTTACACCGCGAAAATATGATAGACAAGGAGTTTTGATAACTAAACCAACAAAATCGAAATCGTTGTTCAAGTCGATTAAAGAAATCGTCATCGTAACTTTGCAGATTATTTCTGCTGTATTTTAATATGTTCTCAGACATTTATCAACCTTAAACATATTTAAAAACTAGAGATATTATCTGAGTTCGATGTAAGTTTTTACACGAAAGTGCGGGAGTCCAATTTGTCATGCTTTACTGACTGTACAAAACACATCGGCGGGCGCTCTTATTTATCCACAACAGACAATTTGTTGGATTTTTACACAAGCAAAACTGAGCAGCATCTACAGACATAAACTTATTGTAACTTACTGGGCCTGGATAAAACATCAAGCGTTGCTTACAATGCAGGCGAAACTCAAACTGGCAATTATTTTTTTTACTTTCGGTCTCGATCGACTGGCGAAATCCTCGCAAGCGTGTGACAGGAGGAGGGAAACTTTGAAGTCCTGCAACGCTGCTATATCCAACTATATCCAACTAGTTTTTTGTTGTGTTATGGTCTTATGGATAAGCTGTTGATGTTCAACATGTGTGAAACTTCAGTAGAGTGGAGTAATGTGGAGCTCTTGTAAAAGAAGCAGCGGAGTATAACTTGGTCAGCGATATAAAGCGGGACAATACTAAATTCGACACTGTCTTACTTCACTCAAACTGGAGCAGCTTACTAAATACGACGAAAATACTGAAGTGAAAATTCCAACAGACATAAACGTATTGAGTTGTGGGCCAAAAATATCAAAACATTTCGGGAATTTTGGACGCCATTTCACCGCGCTACATCCGCAAAACTCCTCGCAGCGTGTACCGCACATGATGGCGCAGTTTGTTCTAAAAATAGAAAAATTGTCCCATATCATGGGGACAGCCCCAATACTAGAGATAGCGCGCGCTTACGGTCTCCGTCCCCAATGATGGCTCCTGCTACAACTCTATAACACTGTACGAAACAAGTAAAAGACTAGATCGAGTTTCCACGAGTCAAAAATCAAACACTTGCTATGTAGTTGCGTCAAATGTCTCTTCCCCCATTTTGAAATTTCAATGAAAGAACCGCTGTCCATTTACTCCCAATTCCTCGTTCCTCGTTCTCCGTTCTCCGTTCTCCGTTCCCCGCTCCCTGTTTCCGTTTTCCTTTGATTAACATCCACATTTCAAATGCTGTCTTGTACGAAATTAGGGAATGGCACTTGAAATGAGCGTTCAAATCCTCGTTCATAGTGATATTATAAAGCAAACTTGTCGAAAGGGGTAAGTAATGTACTAACGCAAGAATGATTAATTGCCGAGGTTTGCACTGAGTTTGCCCAAAACTTCCCAAAGCTTCCCGACACCACTCATAGTTGCTATGCACCACTATTATTC
This sequence comes from Orbicella franksi, assembly GCF_964199315.1. Classification (NCBI taxonomy): domain Eukaryota; kingdom Metazoa; phylum Cnidaria; class Anthozoa; order Scleractinia; family Merulinidae; genus Orbicella; species Orbicella franksi. Next base: position 5,137,013 of record NC_138151.1, read on the forward strand.
CTGAAGCGAAACTCTATTTCTTTGTGAAATAGCCCCTTGTTGCCAGTGTTCCGCAACAGTCATATAAATGCTACTTGAAAACAACCGGCCAAAACCGCTCGCTACTTAGGCAGTCTACTTCTTGACTAGAATTTCTACATGTTTCTTGCCCTACGTTAACAGCCAACCGTACTTACCAAACAACACACTGTAAGCCCTCGTTGATCGCTTCTTCAAACGTGCAATTGTATAACTTTTCTTGCGCCGGATCTTGCATTTCACCTTCAATTTTTATCTGATGTTGAATACTTCGACAAAAGATCGAAAGAGCAATACTTTTTCTATAATTAAAAGTAAATACGAAGAGCGTGGACTTATCACTTAGCAGAGGTGACAAATGTTCAAGCGTAAGTAACTTCTTTGTTCTTCTTGACGGTGAACGCGCAAAGGTTTCTGGTAGTATTAAATACGACCCGATCAAATCAATTATTGCTCCAATGACTGCTATTTTTTTTCCATAAACACCGTAAGAACTAAATCAAAAGGTACCGATAAACTAGAAATAAGATTGCAACTGAAAACAACAGGATGACAGTAAGGAAAAACTAAAGATTAACAAGTAATGTTTTAACGACTAAAATCTTAATTCTTACGTTTCCAAATCATAAGCGATGAAATCGAAATTAAACGAATAAAGATACAAAGATGACATAGCGTAAAGCGTATCACGAAATTGTCTATTACGGCTGGCCCATTTCGGCGATTACTAATACAATAGCCCTTTTGGTTTAAGAAACGCCAGGGAACTTCTTCTGAAGTTTATCGGCAAAGGCTTGTTAGCTACCTTATTTACATACACTTATTACCTAGAAGACTCTTTAGAAAGAGTTTAATTTTAAAAGTCATATTGATCATAAATGATATACGGATCAACGCATGTTTTCCCTTGTTTTCCCAGAACTTCAACGCATGTATTTGTCTTCAATATAGCGCGGGATTGCTTAAAGAAGGTGTGATTTTTTTCTCTCTTTCAAATTTCCGGTCAACAAATCTATCGCCTACAAACTGTCATCGTTGCAATTCGAATTCTACCATTTGTTGTCTAAGATAAGCTGTTCAAAACATTTAGTTTTTTTCTTCCATGTCAGAGCGCATGTCTTTCATGTTCAGTGGCTTTGCTATTTAGTTTTAATTGAGCGTGCGGGACTAAGTAGTCTTAAAGAAGGTGTGAATTTTCTTTCCCTAATCGGATAACCGACCTTGCTCGGGAATAACGTTTGAAACCGAATTCCCACAATTCTTTTGAACATATTTTGTCAAAACATTTTTTTTACTCGAATAGTTCGTCTAAAATGAATTTTATGAGTCTTTTCAATCGATTGCGTAGCCGTTGTGGAGAAGGTGCGATTCTCTTCGAAACGAGTGACAGGTTTTGCTAGTGTCTAAATTCTCCCGTCTGCAAAACGCTGCAGTTTTAAATCGAATTTAAAAAATTTTTTTAAAGATTTAGCTCTTGCTAACCGAGCAGGAGGTCTGTATGGGAGAATCTTGACCGAGGTCTGTACACACGACCGAGGTCAAGATTCTCACAAACAGATGGACTAAGCTCGGATAATAAGATGTTTATGGCAAACAAGATAAAATTAATTCGTTTAATGTAACTGGTTTGTACTAGCTGACATTTTGCTTGCGAACGGCGATGAGCTGAACTTAATTCTGCCAAACTCGTCCTCTTTACTTTATTTTCCTCATCAGGCTTCGCACTTCCATAATATGGATATTTTCTGGAACTAATATTTTGTAAGAAAATAGTCAATAATTTTGTATTTAGTTTGCAAATTTTCACGGCAAAATGTAATCGATCGAGATGCCGGTTTAGATGGGCAAATCTAGACCGCGTTCAATATCGATCTCAGCCAATCAAATTCGTGAATTCGGTATTTCATAGTCCCTTGCGAGACACAGCCATGTAACAAATAGGGGATATTAATTACAGTGGTTTTCAATTGAGTGTCGTAAAACCAAAACCAAACCAATTACTTACCAATTAAACTACTCAGCCAATCTCAAACCGTAGTAAAACCAAAACCAAAACCAAACCAATTACTTACCAATTAGACTACTCAGCCAATCTCAAACTGTAGTAAAACCAAAACCAAAACCAAAGTAATTGTCTAATTACTTTCAACACTCAATTAAAAACCGCTCTAATACATACCGGCGCAAAGATATGGATTTTTAGTTCGAGTGGTAAAAGCAATATTTTATATAAGAGCGAAGCGAGTGAATGAAATATTGTTTTTAATACGAGAAAATTAAATTCATATCTTCAAGTCACCGTAAATTTTATGTTATTGTATGGATAAACTTACTATACCACAAAATGGCTGAAAAAGAGTGAAATGACGTGAACGAAATCCTCACTAGTGAAGATATGGAAAACACGCCACTCTTTTCCCGGAAGTAGTTGTATGTGAATTTTACGAGTTGTGTATTTTCCAGTAAAACACTCGTATCTCTTTAATAAATACTGTTAAGGGCGGGGTCCTGATTTTTTTGTTTTAGTGAGAGTACTCCTATAATGACAGAACGCTTTGTTAGATTTCTGAAGTTTGATTGTGCGCGCGATCATCATTACCGTGGAAACTATTTAGAAAACAGTCCTAAGAAAGTACGATTGGTTAAAAATCGTGTCTCCATGACTCGATAGAGACAAAGAACTAGTACGAGCTGTCCACGCAATGATGGCGCGAGCAAAGAGAATTTACAATTTGATAATCGAGCTAACAAGTTGTTTTCCTTTTTTTTCGTCGCGGTGTATTCTAAAAGTAATACAGTCGAACCTCCGGCTGCGACCACCTCTCCTCAGCGACCAGTTTTCCAAAATACCCACAGTTTCCCAGTCAAATCACTATATTTAGAACCTCTTGTAAGCGACCACCTCTTGTAAGTGAGTGCGACCACTTTTAGATCTAAAAGTTTGAAATTTTCTTTTGTTTTTTACCTCCCGTGAGCGACCACTTGACAGATAGTAGAAGAAATTGGATAAGATGTTGTGAAGTTATCGTATACCTGGATAGCACAAGAGACTGAAATTTCTCAATGGGAAAAATCGGGTTTTTTATCTCGAAAATGACTTTTCATATGAATAAAACAGGGGTAAGTCTCGGCAGTTACCATATTCTTACGAGGAAAAATTTTTATTCAATATAGTCTAAGTTCTCATAAGCGACCACCTCCTTTAAGCAACCTCCAAGGCTTGACATTTTAGCTGGTCGCTTCCCGGAGATTCGACTGTAGAATACATGTTCTCCGTGTTTCTGTCGAGTTATAGTAATACTCGTGAAAGTTTGGGAGAACTTGAAAAAGCTGTTGGAACACTCACCTGCGACTCGTGTTCCCATAGCATTTCTCGTTATCCCAAACTTCCACGCGTGTTTAGATTTCTATCGCGCGTTATAGTTCACCACTAAATTTTCTCTGATTCTTATTGGTTTAAATTGATCACGTGATGCGATAATGTTCAGCCGCGCGTAGAGACACTGTCAGCCCATGGTGCCCGTCCGAGGAAAATACCCGGTTGAATTGTACTCGTCCGTGAAAATAGTGCTTTAAACAAGTGGGCTTATAGAAAAGAAACAATTGAATTTGTATTAAGAGGGTTTTTGCTTGTTTTCTTTTTTCAAATTTTACATTTGGCTTTCACGGCTTTCGTCTAAAAATGTTGAAAATAATTCAATCTGACTTTTGCACTGGCGCGCGGAAGAAAATTTAGTGTTGAACAATAAAGATAATAGATCGTTTATGTCTCGGAACTATCAGTATGATAGTTACCCCGCGGAAATTTGATGTTCTTAAAACTAGCATATTTGCCGTCGAAGCTTCGTTTTAAATATTCGTTTTAAATATTCACATTTCCGCGGGGCAACTATGAGCCGATAGTTCCTCGAGAGAAACACTCTATTGTTTAAATAGTTGACGAGGGCGCATAGAAATCGAGAGCGAATAATCTAATTGTTTTAGTATAAATCTACTAGTCGTTCAAAACTTTAGCTAAATACTCTTCACAGAACTCGGAAACGCAAAGAAGGGGTCGTCATTCTGTTAAGGAGCGCGCACTGCTACGCTACTCACTATCTATCACAGAATGGATAGTGAGTAGCGTAGCCAATCAGAGAACGGCATTCGTGATAGAACGCTAGCAGCTTTATACTACAACTCAAAATAAACAATGTACATACGTGTTTTCTATTTCTTAAATAAGTGTTCGCGCTAAAACAGCGTTTGCTCATTAGTGAAAACGATGCCGGTTAGCATGGTAACTGTTCAGACGCTGAAGCAGATCACCAGGTTTGTCATTTTTCCTCTTGGAGAAACAATCATCAGCATACTGGTAGTAGAATCGTTTAGGAAAGGGTCGAACATTGTCGCACTCCCATTTAGCCATTATGATATAGATTTGAGAGGACAGGGGATAAAAGATTTTCCATACCGCATCCGTCATTTTGTTCGTAGAGGCGACCGTTAGAACTGAACACTGCGTTTTTAGTGACATTGCAAAGAAGGCGTTTGAAAATACTCAGTTAAGAACTTATTGTGCGTATAGATTTCTTCAATGATGCGGTCAATGGTGTCATCCAGAGTAACTTTTGTAACTTGTTTGGAGGCATCGTATTGGACCGGGACTTCGTCATCCTCGAGGGTGAACTTTGGCTCAGGTTTTAAAGCTATATACGTGCTCGTTAATAGGGATTATTTAGGGGGCCGGTACTTGGCTGTTTCGTAGTAAAAGGTGCCCCAAGTGCTTTGTTGTATCGATCCATACTCTTTATTTTGATCCTTTGATAGATTCCGAGATATGACAATGTTGTTCTAAGAGTTAATTCCGTGTTCCGATAGATATTTTCCTTAATACAGACATAGATCAATGTCCACGCTAGACTCCTTTCAGTTCTCTCCGATTCCTTTTCTGCACACGTTTTTCAAGTGTCAATCACGAAACTCGACTCAGACCTCGCAGGTCAAACCAGCTCCAGTCCCTAACTTATTTACAACATGCTTACTACAGGATTGTATTTTGTGATATAACCAGGTTGTCAAACTTGTCGGTTTTAAAATAAGTAATAGTTCATCTTTGGCCATCTTTAAAAATAGACTCAAAGCGTTTCTTTTTAAAAGAGCCTGTTATTATTCATTTTAGACTACTCTTTTTAATGTTAGATAAATTTTTTAGATTTTCTCTGATATTGTAAAGCGCCTTTGAACAATAGGGTATTGGCGGGATATAAAAATTTTATTGATTTTATTTACTTAATTTCGCGGGTACGTAAGCTCGCGAATTTGGTGAGACTGTATTCGCGGCAGGGTCTTCTTTTAGCCATTTCAGTAGCCAAATATGAAAAAAGGGCATTAAATTTCGCGATTCAAGCGTTCTCAAATTCACCTTCAAAACACGTTATTAAAATACTTTTAAGTTAAACTGGAACAAGCAAAAGGCATAATTCAAAAATAACGTTTAAGTGTATTACAACTTGGATAGGCATTGTCTCAACTGTGGGTCATTTACTACGAGAGATTTCATGATGCACGCGTTCATTGCACGATGCGGGAATGTTAAAGTCACGGTAATTGTTTTCAAGCATCTATGATCCTCACTCGTTTAGGGTGGCCGACCCCGTCACTTTGTGCATCAAACTATAGTCCACCTTCGGCAGAGTGGTTATTAATTAGCTAGATAAAATAATTTATTTTGTTTCTTGTCCTTTATATTTCACAGCCAGTACGTACAAGACCCAGGAGTTATCCTTCAGTGTTCCTTGATCAGTTCCTAGCCGGAGGCGGGGGACGGGAATAATTTTTAGCTGTCTTTGACTAGGTTTACACTATAGTAGATTTTTACAGATCCATAAAGGTTTCTGGATTCATCAATTTTAGTTCGTTTTATAGTACGGGTTTACAAAGAAAGAATATTCGGATTCCTAACCGTTTACACGTCACACGACGACAACTCAGAATGAAGTGGTTAACAAGCTGTTTGTTACCTTGAAAACGAGAAACAAAATGCTCCGAAAGAAGGCTAGGGGTAGGTTGAGACAACGAGAGAACGGATGGATGTTGTACCTGATGGCCTTTGGCCAAGAATAGATGTCTTACATTCGGAAGAATCATTCTTCCCTGATGTTTCTTCTTGGCATTCCGTGGAATTGGCAGTCCCACTGGTATGTCTGAAGCTTACTAGAGTGAAGTAGTGGAAAGACGTGGCAAAGAGAGAGGCGGTTTCCGTCGGAAGGGTCGAACGCCTGGTGCGTCTTCCATGGCCGAGAGGATTCCCAGTTCACATTGTCGGTGGAATGCCAGCATCCTTTGAAAGGAAGCAGACGCAAAAGGGTTCCCGTCTGGTTCCCTGAGGGATAGTTAACTGGTTGATCCTGTCAGTAGTCATATGCTTGTCTCAAAGATTAAGCCATGCATGTCTAAGTATAAGCACTTGTACTGTGAAACTTCGAATGGCTCATTAAATCAGTTATCGTTTATTTGAATGTACCATTACTAATTGGATAACCGTATTAATTGTAGAGCTAATACATGCGAAAACTCCCGACCTCTGGAGGGGATGTATTAGATTAAAAACCAATGCGGGTTCTGCCTAGCCTGAATTTCAGCCGCCTCCTCCACTCGCTAAGTCACTCGGGGAGAGCGGCGTCGCCCTTCTCCCCGAGTGACTTAGCTGGCGGAGGCGGCGGCTGAAATTCAGGCTAGGTACTGCCCGGTTATTTGAGGATTCATAGTAACTGATCGAATCGCACGGCCTTGCGTTGGCGATGTTTCATTCAAATTTGTGCCCTATCAACTGTCGATAGTAAGGTAGTGGCTTACCATGGTTGAAGCGGGTGACGGAGAATTAGGGTTCGATTCCGGAAAGGGAGCCCGAGAAACGGCTACCACATCCAAGGAATTACCCGATCCTGACTCAGGGAGGTAGTGACAAGAAATAACAATACAGGGCTTTTCCAAGCCTTGTAATTGTTAAATCCTTTAACGAGGATCCATTGGAGGGCAAAATCGAATTCGATTTGGTTCGATTTGGTTCGATTAGTCCGATAATCGAACTAACGGCAAAACCGAACTCAAACGAACGATTGGTGTTCGATTGACTTTTGGATTAGATTCCCCTGAAAATAAAGATATATAGAAATCAACAACAACTCAACAAAATTATTTAATTTTCAATTTTGATACACTTGTACTAGATTAAGGGATCGAGTTTTGCAACAAGGAAGGAAATAACCGAATATTTTGGGACCTTTCGGGGGCCAAGATATAGATTTTTCACAAAGTTTGTTTCTTGGTATGAACGCTATTACAGTATTATTTTCAAAGTGGTTACAGCTGATCCACGATCTACCTTTTTTCCCACATCCGCGAATGGTTCAATTTCTCGAGAAAGTATGCAATCAGTGCGTTTTTAAAGACTGTTTTAATCCGACGGTTTTACAGGTTTGACAGAAGGCGGTAAACTTCAAATAAAACTGAAACATATACGGACGCATTGTTCTTCACAGCGTGTAACGAGCCGGTATAAAATTTCAGCGTCCCCACCTCAGTTTACTTTCTAACAATGGCGGAATCTAGCTCGGCAAGTGAGAGATCTAGGTCTCCTTCCCCGGCGAGGGCAGTTACTGGACCGAAATCGTCACGTACTTTTGTATGGTTGAGGGAACTTCCCAAGGCAATCCCACGAGGAAAACCTTGGGATCAACTGAACCGTGATGGCAGAGTGAAAGAAATCGAGTTCGGCAAGAAATTTACCGAAAGGCAAATGCGCGATTTAGTGCGTCAGAATTTTACTGAGTTAGGGGAAGCTGACTTTAGAAGGTAGGCTCTAACTACAGCTAAATAAACATAATGGAATGCATCTTTCGTTACTACAATCGAGTGAAGTATGGAAAATCAGATTCGTCGGCGGCCGACTGAATTACAGTAATCTCCCGGCATTTAGGTAGCTAGCGCGCCAGCGCGGTTCCGCGAAAGGGACAGCGAAGTAAGCGAAGGAAAAAACAATGTTAGATTTCAGCTTTCTTCTATCATTGTTTGGCAGAATTCGCCTGTACAAGTCTGGCAGCAGAGGCAGTGTCTTGACGAGGGTTGTCAAAAATATACCTGATGCATCGACTTTATTGCACAAATTCAGTGGAGGATCATCCAAAAGGGTGTACATTCTTCTTAAGAGTGATGATGAAAATGGAGGTACTATAAAGACATATGGCATTTGACATTTACGTAGACAGCGTGACTGAGTGGTGAGCGCGTCGGGCTCGTAATCCAGCGGTCTTGGGCTCGATTCCCGCCCCGACCACTATCTGGATTTGTTTCATGGCAGTCCCGAGTTCAAATACTCGCCCCCTTGTAAATAGTCAACTGATTTGACTCCGGCCAGTTGGGATTCTTGACAATGTTATGTTCAATTTTAATTATTTGTTCCAGTTGTTTGCTCAGCCCCAGTAGACTTTGTGAGGGTAAATAAAGTTTGTCTATATATTTTACATATGTACAACAACTGTTTCTTTCTTTAAAAATTCAGTTCATCAAATGAAAGCTCTAAGATTTGTTCTTGTTCTCTTTTTATCACACTGCAGAGCCACGGTAACAGCTTCGGTTAAGTCTACATTGAGACAATTAGTACATCTTGCCAGGGTTTTATCATTTCCAGTAGCAGAATATATAATCCAAACCCTCAAAATCACAGGGGGTCCTACTTCTAGAACTGACCCATCTGCCATAGTTCCTGTGTCTTTAGTCCAGGCTCAGGATAATTCTAACAATACAATGCCTCCAGTTCCTGGTAATGCTGGTGTCCCTCTAAGGTTGCCTCTACCTAGAGATGGATGTAAGTAAAAGAAGTTGAGAATATCTTAATTGCCAATGACATTCCAGAAAAAATCCTTACCTCCCCACAGATGGGATTTTTTCTAAGACCACCCTACCCCTCTGGAAATTGCAATAAAGCTTCACACATTTCTTTAAATTTTTTGGTCTAACAGAACCCTCCACTACCCAGGAAATTCCAATCCCTTCTGTGGGGGTAGTACTTTATGGATATTTCCTAGACCGGAACATTGCTAAAATAGTTCTGAAGCAAAAAGCAATCACTAACATGCACCTTTAAGTATGAACGAATATACCTACAACCCACATATACCTACGTGTACCTATGTATATTGTTCATGTATAAGCTGGGCAGATCTAAGGGGGATGGGGCAGGTTTAGAGGGTTTGATGTTACATCCTAAACTAAAAAGTGGGGCATTAGAACAAGTCCATATCTCGAACCCCCGTACCTATAATCCAGTATCTGCCCCAGATAAGACGATTTCAATTGATAATTTGATTCAGCCCCCCTGTGGGATAATGATAGTGTTGTAATTAAGCGCAAGCCCACTATTTCTAAGGTGTGTTAACAGTTGACGATAAAAACGAGGATACCAAAAAAGATCCTAAGGAGGCATCTCGTAAATGGCATCATTTAGTTTCCAGCACTGTAATGACCAATCAACTCTAAAAATTTGAACAGGTATTTATTGCACTAAGCAAAACCAAAGAAAGTCCATCAGGAAATTAAAATCAGGGTGTACATTTCTTAATTTTTATAAAACTTAAATGTGTTACTGGTATACAAGGAATAACAACATGAAATTCTGGGTTGTCTTAATTGGGTTTTACTGTGCTTTCAAAGGCAATTCAATTTTTCCCAATGGTTATCAAAACCAGGAATTAACTAAAAATATATTATTTCTTTCACCAGTTTCAACAAGACAGTATCTTACATCCTTAGCTCAATCCGGGACCCTGGAGACTGACAATGGTGAGTCAAGAGCGGAAAATTTAATAAAGGGAAGGAAGAATCGAGCTTTCTGAAAGCAAAGATTTTTATGGGATAGAACAATAGCATGTGTAGACCCATGTAGTCCTGACCAATACCTGTTGGAATGTAAAAAAAAATTGTGAACTGTAATCATACCCAAAGGCCAGTGCAAAAATAAAAAAAAGCTGGACACTATCAAATCCCACTTCAGTCTTATAATCCTCACACATATTAGGGCAGAAAATTGGACATCTCTACCAGCCGAAGACATAAAAAATAGCTATGCCCTAAATCTGCAAATGAAACCATACCATCAAAGACACCTATATTATTAATAAAAATTTCAAAGTACCACTAGCTTAAAAACAAATGCTTTTAAAATTCCTTTGAGGGAATTCTTGAATCCTGTCTTAATCTATTTCAGATTCCACAGTATCACCAAGAACTGATACATCTCAGGGTGAGAGAATTTCGTTTCCCCTACATGTACATTCGATGTGCTTAAATTCAGTATGGAGGACTAACACTCCATTCTTACTAGTCTTGCCTTTTTGCCCTTTTGATCTTATTTGCAAGTGGGTAAAGCTGTAGAAAATTACTGCAACTATTCTTTGCAGAAAATACAGATGAATTTCAAAATCAAACTATATTTCTCTTGTTACATGGGTTTCAATAGGAGCATGGACACCTACTTCATCTCTTCCCACTGGTCACTCAAATGTAAATCCTGTAATCCAACTGACCATTGAAGATGGTAAGTTGTACCAAGTTGTAATGCCCATGACTATATGTTCGTGTGTGTTTCGAGAAAATAAATTAATCAATCAATCAATGAAATATAAATACTGGCATTAAATAAGATCCAATAAGGAAAGACTATTTTCATACCCTATTATTTAAAATATCATGTCATTTACATGATAATGGATCTCCTTTCATTGACTCTATAGATTTTGTTGCCTGCAGTGCTGATACAATCATCAGAAAGAATTGTGACACCACAACTTATGTGTGCTGCTGCGAGCTCACAAAATATTAAAAGTGAATATACTGTAAGGACAGACTAAAACAATCACATTACAGTAAAACCTCGGTAGGGATATGAAAAACAGTTTGAGTTGGCGGGAACTCCATTTTTCAGGGTTGATTGAATATCCAACTTGCCATGTTAAAAATTGATAGTTTGCCGAGTTTTTCAGCACTTCAGTATACAGTGACAGCTAAAGGTACCGCATCCAGTATGACTCATAGGATCGGGAAATGACTGTCACTAATTAATATCAAATTGCTGTGGTGTTAGATTTGAGTGTGTTTACCAATTACAGGACAAGAAAACCAAATGGGATGACATCCCTGTTAAGTTACATGAACCAGAATTCGAGTTATCAGGGTAAATTTTTATCAAGGGCAATGAAATTTGGTTCGAGTTAGCGGGGAATTCGAGTTATCAGAGTTTGAGTTAACCAAGTTGAAATGACTGAAAAGTGGGGACAAATCCAATGAAATGGGACTTGGTTCGAGTTAGCAGGAATTCAAGTCATCTGAGTTTGAGTTACCGGGGTTCTACTCCACTGTTAAAACTGCAAACATTTACATACAAATTGGTTGCCATGGGAATGGGATACAACTGCTAACATTGTCTTCCACAACTACAGATGCCGATTTACAACAAAGTCCATTTGAGAATTCTGTCATAGTACTGGACCAAATTCAAGGTAACTCATTTTTTAATTAGCCCATCCAGGCTTTTATCCAGGATTTGAAAAGTGGGTGTCCAAAATGTGCACTAGTGTCTGCTCAAATGGGCATTTATAAGGCAACATATGAACAATGATTTTCTTTAAGAATAGGCCGTCCACAAGACAACCTGGACACTCATCTGGCAAATTGCCTGAGCTCAGCCCATTGACTCCCATGTCACACATTGGTCCCTTTTTCACTTGTTACCCAATCAATGTCAACTGTGTCAGATCAGCCTCAGATGTTCCAGTCCAAAGTCATTTTCTCACTATTATCTTATTGAAAAAGTAGAATCCACTACTCTGACATTGAAATTCACTTTAGAGTCAAAGTTCTCTAATACGGACACCAAAGAGACAGAGCAGAGAGTCCGTATTAGAGAATTGTCTGCATTGGAAAGGTCACTATGATGACATCACTTTAAAGTCTCCACTGACAGTTTAGTGTGTTTGGTAACTAAAATCAGGCTTAAAAGTGACATGTCAATCATTGGTATCACTGATTGATCAAGTGTCCATGTTTTGGAATTGGCTTCCTAGGGCTGAGATTTGGTGTCTGTTGTCCATTTTTGAGAGGGTCCATAGAATAGAATTTTTTTAAAAAGGCAATGTACATGTATGAGAATTTTCGGTGCAGAGGAAACTGTCCATATGGAGAGTTCAGCTGTACCTGAGATACTGGAAAATTCTTTCTTTGCTCAATGCATCACTATGATTTCCATGATTTTAGAGATACTAAACGATGTTCATTTCATCGCATTTTATATTATAGTCCTCTTGCTTAAGTTAGTTAACTTAAAAGGATTAAAGACAGGGCATTTCATACTGAAAGCACGCATTTATTACACAAGTGTCTTTATTCATTCAGCACAGCAAGAAAATAATTCTTCAGCAGCCAGGGCTGCTGAAAGAACAAATTCCAGCACAAACTCAAGATCCCTTTCTACAGCAGGTACGTGCATGCAGCATCATGTACATAAATGAAATTACAAAATGCATATTTCTTAGCATAGCTACATTGTACACTGTAATGATATTTTATTACAATGTAGATTTATTTATATTTTGCCTCAGAAAACCAGAAACAAAAACCACAATACAGAAAATAATACTTAAAATGTACTGTAACATCAACTTGTTGTACAGAGTGGTTAAACGTTCACATTTCTATTACACTGACAGCATGGTTAGTGTGCGAAAAATGTCATGTCTGATTAGGGCTAGTGGGTTTTGCAGCTGGTCTAGAGGATTTTTCCTTCACAAATGAATTTTAGGAGGCAAAAAATCACAAAATCACACACTAGCTGGAGTCAATGTATGCCTTTTTGTTGGTGTCAATCTACACAAAATAGAACATGCTGATTTATACAACAATCGGGCAGTCTACAAAACTCTAATAATAATGATAATGATAATTTCAGTACTCACTAAACACGAGTAAAAGTGACTTAATGACTGTAAGTACATGTAGTCAACAACAACAAGAGTTCAGCTATTTACAGTCAACATAGACAATGAAAATATCCCAGCAACGATGGATTCCTACGTGTATCTTCAACATTGGCTTTGTTTGTGTACAACACTGAATTAGAGGGCAGGTGTTTGTCAATTGAAATCAAATTTAAAGTAGAATGATGGCAAAATGGAATTTTTTTCTTTCTTTAACTGACTGCCTCAGCTTCTTCTGTTGCTTATTATGGCTTTCAAACATGCATTGTAATTTGTGTAAAGGTTTAAACCAGTTAATGTCCGTAGGTTTCCTTGGCACACCATTCTACAGTGAAGGCAACAAAGGTAAAACTCATTACATTGTGTTTATTGCGTGGTGATTATGCAATATTCTATCGAATGTACATGTATACTTTAAAGTATATTAATTTATGCTGTTACTGTGACTTTTATATTCAGACATTCATGTCAGGGAAAGCATCCAGTTGGGTTTGAACATATGATATAAATGTAATTATCTATCTGCGTGGTTTTTAAAAACATGTCTACAGACATTTTTTCACTTGGCAACCATTGATGGTCTTGATAAATTCCTGTAATCAAGTGATTTTGATACAGCTAAATCAAACCTTGAATACAGGAAATAAATTCAATATCAAATGATTGTATTTGGTAACCTAACACCACTGTTGCCCCTTACCGACTGATCGTCCACCAAAAGCGTCTCTGCATTCCATTCTCAGTAAAGGCACAGCGATAGGTATTTATTTATGTTGTCAAATAGCTTTTTGTACATGAATGTAAAAAGATTGCTCCTTAACAAAAAACTGATTAAATTGTGCAATGAACTGGAAAAGCAATTGGCCAAAATTAATTCGCAAACAGTCCATCTTAGCGGTTTGTATTGAAAAATTCGGAGGGCTTAGGGAACCAATCAGAATTGAGCCATATAACAAATATGATTTGTTGATATAATAGAAACGCAAGATGTGTTCTTAGCCTTGAAAGTCATACATAATAGCTATTATTTTTACATTTTGGTCCAGATACACAGAAGCAAAATGTAGAAATAATTATTACAATGTACATGTTTATCAAGTTCTTGTACAGTCTTCAAAATGTTGTAGAAAAGGGTGGACTTTTGTAGACGGTCCTCATACACATATTGACAGGTCGCGATCCAACTTACACAAGCTTACTATGATTTACACAAGGAAACCACAAGATATAATAGATACTTGTTTCAGTTGCAAGGTTCTGGTTAGACCAGCGTTAAACCTATGTTGCGTTCTATTCTAATTAATTGTAATTTTGTAAAACAGTTGGAACCGTGGCTGGAGACATGTCACCTCATGGCTTGGGAGGTAAGCTTAAATTAATGAATTCACAGATTAACACAAACATTAAGCTTAGGTACAGTAGGAAGCTTCCTACATTTGTGAAAAGTAAATAAACTGGAAAGTCCTTAAAGAAAAGAATTCTGAATGCAATTTGCTTTGCTTTCTTTCTTTATTTCGGAAGAGGAGTCCAACTTACCTTCTCGTACAAATGAGGTGGTGCGCTGCGAAGAACGTTTGTTGGCCTCCTACAGAGGAGAGAACACTTCCCTGCCAAGTTTCCTTGTTCACTCTTTCGACGAGGTAGGTAACAAGGGCTTGCCAGCAGTCGCTTGTCTAATATCACTGATGATTACTCAGTCATCTTTTGCACCCAAGAATGTGAGCGTAATTTGCACCCACGAATGTGAGCGTACATGTAATTTGTACAATTATTAGGACTTTATCCAAATGCGTGAAAGCAAGTATGCACACGCACAGATTGCTGGTAGTTGTAATAAAGAGCTCGCAAAGAATTCTGGGGGGGACTTTCATTATCGCGAGGAATATGGAACAAAACATTTTCCGATCAAACCTGGCCAAGTAGGAGGAATGGCTCTGACCATTTTTATTCCTTTTCATAATTCCCTGCATGCATAAGTGAAGCAAAGTGGGGCAACGAACTGGTTGCCAAACTGGAGAGGGGAATTTCGGTCGGGCCGGTCCGAATGGTCAAAGTGGGCCACCTCCAAAGGGGTCACGAATTCTGCGATCTTAAGGAACCGAAACGGACCTTTCCATATGACTTCCAACCGAAATTTTGGGGAACTTCGGCATAATATAAAGCACCTCTGATAGTTGCAGGAAAGGAAGCGGAATCGCGATAGACGTGAAAAGAGTACAAAGATAGGAGCTCAATGTTATTTTCTTCAGGTTTAGATCTCTGATCCACTGCAAAGCTAATAAAGCTTTTCACCATTTTATACCACAAACACCCACACATACAAAATAACCAATCACAACCAACAAAGCAAGGAACAAAAGCAATGGCAAACGCGTGAAGTGCACTCTGGTCCAGTTGACCGGCAGCTGTTAATAATAACCTTATCAGTTAAAAAAAGTTTTCAAAAGCACGACTTAAAAGCATTTTATATTTGCCTTTCAGCTTTGCTGGCAGGCGCAGACGCTTACGATGGCTATCTGCATAGTCCTACTCAACCCCAGAAAGGAGAACGCTGGAGTAAGGGAGGGGATTGTGAGGTATACATGTGCATGCAGTGTATCAATGCTAACATGCCTTTATTGAGTCGGTTGAGAAGGCTGTTGTAGTAAAGATGGAACTAAAGACTGGACACCCGGGTTCACTACTGTAGATGTCCCGGGCGGCACCATCGATTTAGCCGGACTTTATGTCAAAAACTTTGATGCATCTCAATGTTAAAATTGTCATCATGAAAGGACAATGTTATAATATTATACCCAGTAGTCACCACTGATAATTCAGTACATTGAATTGGTTACTTGAAGGGCTCTAAGATGGCTATCGGCGCAAAACCATGGAAAGGGTTTGTTCTACTGGCCTGGAGAGACATCCTCCACAGATGGAAGGCGAGGTAAGTTGTAAATTCATCAGTTATCATCAATTAACAAATAAAAGAGTGTGGAGTGTTTCGTTCCACAATGCTTTAAGAATTTTGAATAAATTTATTGAATACTTGTTTAGAAGTTATAGTTCATCGACAACTGCTGTGTTTTCTTACATGTCACTGTGTAACATCAAAGGAGAAAAATAATTAACCAAAGGTTAACAGAACTATCGTCAATTACTGTTATTTCTATCCTTCACAGTTTGCAACATGTTCGGTGTACGCTACACCAGCGATGCCGTACTGGTCATCGTTCCTTCCAGTTCCTCAATGTGGAAACCAACATTGCTAGATGGTATTGAAGGTAATGGATTGTTTGAGAGCTCTGAATGCAGCGTGTAGATATCGTCTCGTCTCCTTACTCTCTAAAAGTATGACATTATAATATACCAGGATGCTCGTAAAGCGTTTCTACCATTGTTCTTTCCAAATTTTGGTTTACTTAGCTTTTGTTGGGTTGTTTTAATCTGTCAGTTAAATTGCGATGTTCATGCCGGGTCGAAGTACAGTATTTCTGTAATACTTAATAAGAGTAATTGCCTGGGTACTGGTGGTTAGCAGGGTGAAATTGAATAGAAATTGCATGGAATACATACTTTCCATACTTAATTTCTGCAATGTAAAGGTATTCCCTCTCCGAATCTCGACCAGTTTCTGAGGGATTTAAACTGAAACCAATTTTCCGCCAGTGTAACATAGACAAAAAGCGTTTTTCATAATTATTATAAACCAACAAAGATGTGTATATGTTACCGTAGATAGCAGTATCACTGCAACAAATATTGAAGACAGGCTGGCGACGGCATTAGAGAAAGCAACAGATATGCTTAAAGTGCTGTCTATACAAAGGTAGGTTTGCTCATTATTTTTCAAATTAATGATAAATCTGAAGGTAGAAAAGTCGCCTCAGAAAACCTTGACATAATGTACGTGTATACAGATTTAATTTTACAGACAATTCTGGAGATATAACGACATAATAATCTTATAATATGATATAATGCCTAAAACTGTTAATTAAATCTAAAAAGTAAATGATATATATCTATGATCTCTGACTACCATTTTGCAGGGAGAAACTCGAAACTTTCAGGAGAGACAGGGCTGAGCAAGAGGATGACTTGCTAGTAAGTAATGTAAGAAATGTTAGTATTGTAATTACAGTAAGCATTGTACGTTGTGTTGTAGTTATTAATTAAATTTAAAAAAAGAGAAAGAAAGGGGCAGTCAATAGGATGCAAATGACGGTGACAAGATTGACAAGTGAATGATTTCACGGGAAAATTCGGAAAAGCGCTTGTTAAGTAGTTGGTGATGTGTTTCGGTTTTAAGACCATAAATTTTTCCGTTTAATGCAACTTTGTACAAACTGTTTGCTGGGCATTTGATGTTAGCCTCCCTGTTAGCACGAGTGTTTCCTTTCCCTCCTCTTAATTTTAATCATTTTGGTAGCTTTTTATAACATAAAATAGACCCTACAGCGGTTTGTTCCGTTCTAACACCATTCTATAATTATTGTGCTACTCTAAGTTTAATACGTTTTCCGTGAAACCATTTTGCAGAAAATGTCTGTGAATTATTGAATAGTTGTCCACTCGCCCCATTTACAAAAGAATTACATCGTGTTATTACGATGTAGCTTGGATGTCCTGTGTCTGCAGGCATTCGTTAAACTTTTACCTAAATTGACAAATAATATTCAATAGGCACTTAAGTAAAAACCACATGAAGAACTGTAATTTCCTTTATCTAATCTGAAGGCCAGCATGAAGCTTTTGTCTTTGAAGAACTTATAAGTTGTTAATTTTTTTTTGTTCTGTTCTGGCAAGTTGCCTCAGGTAGCTCAAAAAACAGACAACGAAGAAATTAAATGTCACTGATATTAATAACTCTGCATTTTCAAACAGAAAGCACAACAAAATGAATCGAACGAGAGAAGGGAAGGAGAGGAGAAGGAGAAAGAGAAGGTAGAAGAGGAGCAAAAATTAGAGGATAACAATGTAAGTTTTTCTTGAATGAAGATTGTTGTGGATTTGATGGTAGCCTTCCTGCACGAGTGGTTCCTTTTAATTCACTTCCTTAGTTTCAGTCATTGTGGTAGGTTAAAAAATAGATAAAATAGACCTTAAAACGGTTTTCTTCAATTGTAACAACATTCCATATGCTACATTAAGTACAATAATTATTTTTCCTGAAACGATTTTGTAGACTGAAGAGAAAGATGCAAGGTCTGCAAGGAGAGCAAGGGTGAACGAAGAGCCGGTGTCGGGAAATGTGATTCGGGTCAGGTCCCGAAACGGGACACAGGAAAGGAGATTTCAAACGGGAGCTCATTTCCAGGTAAGAAGCCGCAGTAACTAAAATTGCCTTAGTTGTATACATGTAGTTGTCGTAACATGGGAGTTTATGGCCCATGTTTTCATGTGAAAATAATCGGTTGTCTTGCCTGTCGACATTCATTTTAATGGAAACGTTCAGTTTAAGTTTTACTAACGTTGGCCAGTCTATACAGGAGCAACCTCATTACCAAGCTAAGTTATTCACCTTGTTCCTCATGTTGCACAGCCGTCTTTATTCTGTATGTTACAGGAGGTCTACGACTGGGCCGGGGCAGATGAATCCTTCCCGCCCTATTTCACCCTGCATAGGGGCAGTGTGATGGTTTCTCACGAAGAAACAGTGCAAATGGATGAAACTTTAGATGTCACAGAGAGAGTAAGTAGACAATGTGATTTGCTCAGCTTTAAAGTGGACAATTTTTAAAATTTGACCAGAAGCCATAATCGGGGACGGAGACCTTCCCCGATTGTGGCTCCTGCTTTGACACAACAATCTAGATATGCTTGATAGTCACAATACTGAAAGTTAGCCTACCCATCCTCGCATACCGGGCGCAGCTAGTAAGGCGTTACGACATTTCCCGGCGAGGCTATACTCTAGAAAAGTCTAGAGAAACCCAGACAGTCGATCCTCGCGAACGACCTCCCAAAATGTCAAGTCTGGGTGGCCGCTGACGGGAGGTGGTGAGGGGAGGTGGAGACGGGAGGTGGAGACGGGAGCTTAGACCATATTTGGTCAAAATTCGGCCACATTAGCATGTTTATTTTTAATTCATTTATGGTGGTCTCTTTTTAGACTTCCAGGAATGCAATGTTACAAAACATTAATATCCAGTTTTCGATTCATTATCTGTTTGAATGTTAACTTTTGTTTTTACATTCTTCTGTATTTACTTCCTGCAGGAGGAAGAGGAAATGGAGTCACTGTTTCAAACTAAGGTTAAGGAAGTTTCTTTTAAAATGTCCATCATTTAAACAAATCAAGTCTAAACTTGCAATCGGACTTATAACATATATAGCCGATATAGGCGGAGTTTTAACCAATCTTGTGAACGCGAAGAAGATCATAATATCTGCTGCTACATTTCTTTTTACCTTCCATGTCACTATTTACCTATGAATTCGCAGGGACTCATTATTATTGGCCACTTTAATTCGGACTTAGTTGTTAGGAACTTACCTTCAGCCCACTTACTGATTCATCTAGGAAGCTTCAGACCAGCCTCTTCGTGAGGTTCTTAGGAAATTTAACATCCAGATGATAGTCTCCTAATCGAGCCAGGACACTTGGGACCAGGCTCTTCGTGAGCCAGGACACTTGGGACCAGGCTCTTAGGAGCTTAACTAAGGGCAATAGACTTCCTAATCGAGTCAGGACACTTGGGACCAGGCTCTTCGTGAGCCAGGACACTTGGGACCAGGCTCTTAGGAGCTTAACTAAGGGCAATAGACTTCCTAATCGAGCCAGGACACTTGGGACCAGGCTCTTCGTGAGCCAGGACACTTGGGACCAGGCTCTTAGGAGCTTAACCTAAGGCAATAGACTTCCTAATCGAGCCAGGACACTTGGGACCAGGCTCTTAGGAGCTTAACTAAGGGCAATAGACTTCCTAATCGAGCCAGGACACTTGGGACCAGGCTCTTCGTGAGCCAGGACACTTGGGACCAGGCTCTTAGGAGCTTAACCTAAGGCAATAGACTTCCTAATCGAGCCAGGACACTTGGGACCAGGCTCTTAGGAGCTTAACTAAGGGCAATAGACTTCCTAATCGAGCCAGGACACTTGGGACCAGGCTCTTCGTGAGCCAGGACACTTGGGACCAGGCCCTTAGGAGCTTAACTAAGGGCAATAGACTTCCTAATCGAGTCAGGACACTTGGGACCAGGCTCTTAGGACCTTAACTTCCTAATCGAGCCAGGACAATTGGGACCAGTAAGTTAATTTCTTTCGCGCACATCAAGAATTAGGGTTTTTTTTTATGGCCAGAGCTCGCCAGTGATGGAAATCGTATTATATTTATTTGGTTTGATCAAATCTATACAAGATCTCAAATTGGGATTTGAAATATAAAATTTGATATGGTTGTTTATTTACGGCGTTTTAGCCATCTAAAAACTTGAAATTTTTTCCTTCCGATTGGTCATAAACCGGGTGAGGTGGAGGTTAATAAGAACAACGAAGTAGGTTGATCTAATATTCGAACCAACAAATGGAAACGAGAAACGCATTTGAAATGTACTAGACACTGTTTAGTTCCAACTTCGCCTCAAAATTGTGAAAATTTACAAGAACTATACTGGATGTGCAGCTTAAGTGTCGGAGCATTTTTGAAAATGGGACGTTTTCGAGATCCATACTTCTTGCGGTGAAGATGTCCTTAATTTTAAGCGTGGTCACTCAGGATCAGGTTCTTTGTTAGCCAACTCACGCTCGGTAGATAGACTTCCTAATCGAGTCAGGACACTTGGGACCAGGCTCTTCGTGAGCCAGGACACTTGGGACCAGGCTCTTAGGAACGTACTCCGGTAGATGGACTTCCTAATCTAGCCAGAACACTTGGGACCAGGTTCCTAAGAGTCTATCTAAGATTCAAAAAGCTCATTGCTGGGCATGGGAGGGGTATTAACGAGTATTAAGTAATTTTTGCTGGATCGCTCGAGACAAGTTTCTTTATGAGGCACCTTACCCCCGGTCGATAGACTTGGACAAGGACACTTGAGAACAGGTTCTTAAGATTTTACCCTCGCTCTATAGACTCTCTAATAGAGCCATAACACTTGAAAGCAGCCTCCTCGTGAGCGGAGGCATTTGGGACCAGATTCTTAGAATTCTTCCAAACTTTCATCCATATTCAAGTAAGGAGTAGTAAGGATACACAGAAACTTAATTTAACCGTGCATTAATTTTCATATCAAATCAATTAATCGGGGCAGGTTCTTATACTATCAACGTAACCACAATACATCTCTTTGTTTCTTGGCCACTTAGTTCGGTAAATTGAAAGGGGGGTATTCTACTCATATGTGTCAAACAGCCATCCTACGTTTAAAGGGCCCGGGATAACTGTTTGACACTTGTGGGTAGAATACTTCCCTTCTATTTTCTTTCACAGGTTTCCTTCAAGGGGAATTATAATTACCAAGAAGGTGCGCTGTCAAAAACCCTGGAAGGTAAGACCTTTTCATTTAGTTTTATGTTGAAAAAAATGTCAACTCGAAATGTTCATTTAAGGTACGAGGCTACGATTTTCCTTTTGCCTTAAATATCTTTCTCTTTGTTCTATAGATTATTTGTTTCCTTATTTTTCGTGCCTCTTCAGCCATTATGTAAACTAAATACTATTAAAAATTAAATAGGGGGTCTTTGTGTTTGGGAACGATATTTTACGATTACTCTGGGCTGGTTGGAGGTTAGTTACAAAGGTGTTATTATCATTGCAGATGCACAAACTGATGCCAAAGAAGATGGAGACAAGAAGAGCGATGATAACAATGACGTGCCAGGCACGTCTTTAGAAAGGAAAAAAAGGAAAAGAAAGGACCGGAACAGAACAACAGCCAAAAGACTGAAGAAAAAGAAAGAGAAGGAAGGAAACCACAAAACTGACAACTGATTTAAAAATATGTTCATGTTATTTAAAGCATGGTAAATTCGATGTATTTTACTTAGGATAACATAGATAGATCGTGTTGCAGTTTGTACATACAATAATGCATGTATTTGCCTTAGGATAATATTGACAGAATATCGTCTGAACGAAAAAGTTTCCTACAATCTGCGACACAATAGCCCACACATTGCCGTTGAGATAACAATATTTCTGAATTATTTTAGCCTCGATTTCCTTAAATTTCACCCACTCTCCCTTGATAAATTAGTTTTTTTTCCTTCTGTGCTTGTACAACATTGAATGCAGGAAAGGGTTGGAGTATTGTATTTCGAGGTGTGGTTGATTTTAAAGTTCAATTTTAAGTCTGGCCTAAGAAGTTGCTTACTGAATTTAGTCGCAGATTGTAGTGACTAGTGACTAAAAAAATGGTTTATTGTGGTATTTTTTTTAGTAAACAAAATACAGACTTTCAAGCGCAAGCTTTTTAAATCGCCTGTATCATTTTTTGCCGAGAATGAAGTGGTTTTCAGAGACGTTATCCATCTGTTTAGAAAAACCGATGACAATTTTCTATTAAAAGAAAAGCAAGATTTAATTTCTCATGCACAAGGAACCGGGCAAGCGTGTGAGAACCTGGATTCTGCATTTTGCAACAAGAGAGTCGTTTATTCATTGGACACTCTGCTGGTGGCACCAGTCGCTCATTCAATTTATTTATTCCTTTATTTATTTTTGTTGAAAAAATCTAGCGGAAAAGGCTTTTCCTTTTAACTTTCCACCATTCAAGTGGAAGGCGCCCGTAAACGTTTATCCCTGATGGCTTCTTCAGTCCTTTTGGAAGTTTATGCTGATCTCCTCCTCAAAACTTCGATGGGCAATTTTTGTTTTTATTCTGACAAATAATATCGTTTTCTTATTTAATTTATGAAACACGGATCGTTTATTTAATTGTTTACCAATTATGTCTGTGACTCAATACTGAGCAAGTTGCAGTTTGTAGATAGAATGGTAGAAGCCCTTTATGAAACCTATGGGCTACCAAATTTGAGTTACTGTTGAGAAAAAAAATTTTAAAGATGCGAATGATTTTTAATGACAGAAAAAGGCACAACTCATGGATAAGAATGTTGATTTAGAATCATCTTTTATTTCTTTACCTTATGTATTACACAATGTAGCTTTCATGATTTAGTTTCTAGTACAACAATTTAAAGCAAGCTATTAATATTTGGCCAATCAATTTCTTAGTTATTCATGAAATAAAAAAAAAAAGTTGCCAAATATGAAACTGACACTTACATATTTCAAATAAACCCTTCCGCGCCCCATGTTCAGACTTCCTTTTGGAGATGAAAATTTTTCGCGTTTCATTTGTTAAATTATCAAGGCTTTTGACACCATCCATAACAATTGAAGTGGCTTCAAGGTTAAGAATTTTTAAAGTCACAGTTTCTGGTTGCCTTTATATCGTTTGTAAGACTGCGACTAAAACGTTTTGCTTAATATTTAAAATTTACAATTAACATTGAAATTAAAAGCAAAATCAATTAGTCGGGTTGTTAATTTAATGAAAAGACAATGAACGTAATAATTAACTAGGCTCCCTTCACAAAAGAAAATGGTTTCACGAAGTATTTTTGCGAATAAGTCTCGTTTCCCGAACGAGTCTGGTTTTCTTAACGAGTCTCGTTTTAACGAGTCTCTGCCGAACAAGTCTCGTTTTAAATCTCGTTATTCCGAACTTATTCCGAACTTATTCCGAACGAGTCTCGTTTTTCTTTTTCGAAGGTGTCTCGTTTTCCTAACGTGTCTCGTTTTCAACGAGACTTTCAAAACGAGACTCGTTCGGAAAGACTCGTTATTCGAAACGAGTCTCGTTTTTCCGAATGTTTCTCAAACGTGTCTCGTTTTCTGAGCGAGTCACGTCTTCATGGCATATCGAGTACCCATTATATCGAGACGATTTTTGTCGAGTCCTATTAGCCTGGTTTACCAGAAACCATGAAAGATCCAAAGAAAACACTTAAAATGAAGATTGAGAGGTCGGGGAGCGGCTTTGAATTGTCATCTCCATGATTTATTGATCTAGCTTGCTCTTAAAATCACTCCCTTGACTTTAAAAATTCACAAGTGATTGACTAAGGTGCTTTACGTATTCGTAAGACGCTAGGACCATGGCACACTGCTTCGATAAATCATGACGGAACAATAAGTTTATTGACTCATATTTTCCTTCTTAATATATTCTTTTTATAGTCCCACATATTTTTGTATATATTTGTATATGTCATTTTTTCCATTTTTTATCCATCGAAGGTTGTAGTCTGACAGCCGAAAGCTCCAAAGTTTTAACCTTATATAGCCAGTGAACGTTTTCATAAATTTTTCGTGTATTCGAATTGATCGGTGGAGAGTAACTGACAGGAAACTGGTAAAATGGCCGATTGCGATGCTTTCACTCAGAGCTTGTATTGTAGCCCAAGACTATACTGGCGTTCCTAGCAGTCTCTTTTATTCTTAAAATATTCTTAAAATTTCGCAAATTTCATTCTTGATATTCTTGTAAAATATATTCTTATTAAAACAAAAAAAAAAAACCAAAAAAAAAAAACATTTTTACTCTATTTACAAATTAAAGTTAGGAAAAGTGCTCATGTAAATGCTTGTTTTTTTCAGTACTGATAATCACTCGCCTAGATAGCCAAAGTAAGTTCCAGATGTTTTCACTATTTTCCGGCCGCCATATAGAATGTGTAAATTGTCACGCAATAAAAATTAAAATTAGAAACCATTCAGTGGATAAAGTCAAGAAAGTGTGATATTGTAGACGATAAATAAAGAATACAGTCCTCTAAGTTTAAGGCGTGTGCGTTGTCCCAAAGTTGAGCTATTCGTCGAAATGTTCGGCGCAAAATTATAGAGCCTAGTATGGAGCCGCCATGGAAAATAGTGTAAACATCTGAAACTTACTTTGGCTATATAGACAACTGATTATCTGAACCTAACCAAAAAAAAACATTTACGCAAGCACTTTTCCAAATACTTTAACTCCTAAAATGGCTAAAAATCACGAGGCCAGTTTATATTTCTCGACATAGCTTTATTAGCTTGATGTCACGCGCTGCCATAACTCCGAAATTCAAAGTGCGCTGGTTTCCAAACGAAGAATGCAATTGAGCTGGAAATTTGTAAACAGAATCAAATTTAGTACCTCTTATACCTGATGAGGATAAAACCTTTATGGGCTCTTTAGTTTTGGATTTGAGAATTTAATGACGTCACGTGAACACACTGGGCTGTAAATTTGTTCAAAACATTTCGACGAATATTTAAGGTTTGGGAAAACGCACAGATCTTAAACTCGGAGACCTGTCTTCTTTATACATCTCCTATAACATCACAATTTCTTGGGTTCATCCACTGAATGGTTTTCGATTTAAATTCCTATTGCGTGACAGTGAAAATGATCTATATTCATGTTTCTGAATCGTCGTGATCGAACATAACGTAATGACGTTACACGTAAAGTTAACACATTCGAATGCGGCCGGGGGTTTTACTTCTTGGTATACTATGGTATACTGCTTATCCCATGTTTGAATTTTAAAAAAACGCAAGGCTGCAACAGTATCCTTATAACAAAGTCATTTGGGATTTATGGTTTTTAAAAGGGAAAAATTTCAGCCACTAGCTTCTCAAATCTTTGCATGGCCAGTAAGAAACATCTGTAGAAAATCCGGAATTGCGATCTATCGATCTAATCGTGACTGGTGAATATATAAAAAAACATATTTATATACTAGAATTCGCTTCGTATTTACAAATGTGTCTTGGTACGAATACAAAATACAAATAAGCCTTTTAAACAGTTTTAGCCTTTTTATTACAAATTTTTCCAATGCTGCCGATGCCAGTCTAAAACAGCTTGCTAAACTGTTTCAGTTGCTGTTGCGAAACACAGTTCACCACTTCTTGTTTTTTATAGGTCTAAACAGCATTTTAAAAATATTCTTACCTGTCCTGCCGTCCAGCTAGGCTTATCTTCTGACGGATTTAATTCTTCTTTCACTTTGGCTTTCATCTCATCCAATGTTGTTAGTCCTTTACACGATACACCAAGGGCCGCCATCGCTGGAAACATTTCCGATATATCGTCGATTTCTTCGATGGTTTTCGTTCTGCTAGCAGCCATTTTACTAATTTAAACGAATCAGTAGGCGAAGAACATATCATAACAAGATGCGACGCAGAGAAATGCTTCTGAGATTTCAATGCAAGGAACGTAAACCATTCGGCTTCTTCCCTGATGGTACACAGACAATTGTGTGAATTGTAGCCTCGATCTTGTGTGCAGAGGGCATGGATAAGTGATTCTCAGAAAACTGATACGGGGTGATACGTACTCAACGGAACGAGAGTCACAATGCACGGCTTTAAATCGTTAATTCAGCTTATCTATCATCCTAACAGGGAAACTACGGCAAAGTAATTAGTTCAGTCACTATGCCGAGACCGCAGCTTCGGGGTATCGAATGCCTCATGTTGTCGCAGAAATTAAGCTTGATCATGAATTATGAGCACATTCTAGTGAGAATTAGAATAATGAGTCACGCGCAGAGAAGTCACGCTTGATCATGAATTAAGAGCACATTCTAATGAGAATTAGAATAATAAGTCCCACGCAAAAAAGTCCTCAATGGAGCGAGGGTCACAATGCGCGGCTTTAAATCGTTAATTCAACTTATCTATCATCCTAACAGGGAAACTACGGCAAAGTAATTAGTTCAGTTACTATGCTGACGACGCAGCTTCGAGGTATCGAATGCCACATGTCGCAGAAATTAAGCTTGATCTCGAATTAAGAGCACATTCTGATGAGAGTGAGGATAATGAGTCACGCGAAAAAATATCAAATTTTAAGCCTTTTTGTATTTCGTTTGCTCTTACGAATGACGTTTCCGGCTAGTAACCTCTTAACTGCAAATTCGATGTGAATGAAAAGATAGCAGTTGCAAAAAGTTGTTTTGAATAGTAGAATAAGACACTACCCTTAATTCATGATCTCTGCGAGAACACGCGGCATTTTGAAACCAGGCAGTACGGGGACTACGGGGGTAAAATGCAGAATGAGGTTGAAACACAGACTGCAGACCATGGGTGAAGGCTGCACACTTTTAAAGCGCATATCGTTTTATCTCCATTTTCGAGTGCTAACCATAAACAGGACCAACCTGATCGAGCGTTATTCAGAGTAATCGGAGCGAAAGGCTCCACCCGGTGAGACTGAAAGCTACTAAATATCACTCAGATTAGCCTGAATAAGGGCTTGTTTACAAGGAGAGAGAGGGTTACTCTAGCAAGCGGGTTACCCTAGCACTCACACATTTCGTCTCTTTTTCTTCGTCTTGTTTACAACACAGCCAGGGTAACCCGGGTAGGCGGGTTACCCTATCTGCGTGCAAGGGTTACCCTGGCAGGCTGGTTGACTTTTTCCCTTGTAAACACTCCATGTAGGGTTAACCAGACCCTTTGAGTGTAACAGCGCATTAACTTGACCTGAGTTGCAGGGTTAGCCTAACTGTAAAATTTGCTTGTAAACCCGGGCTATCTTTTGCTCTCCAGCTAAGGTTAACCCGCTTGCTGGGGTAAAGTCTGCAGTCTACATCATACACTTCGCACTGAATTTTACTCCAGATCTGCAGTCTGAAGTCTGCAATCCGTGTTATTATTCGATTCCTCTAAGCTGCCGGCCTTAGTATAATAACTGAACTAATTTTTTAGCTGTAGTTCCTCTCTAAAGTCTTCAGAGCATAGATTTTTCTGGACAAAAGGAGTTGGTGTTATGATTATATATAGCCATTCATGACCCTCGTACTGCTGATGACGTCCCCCCCCCCCGGTATAAGACACTTAGTTATGCCCTCTGCACACAAGATCGACGCTGCAATTGTCTGTACCATCAGGGACGAAGAATGGTTTACGTTCCTTGAAATCTAGGCATTCTCTCCGTTACAATGTAGCTATCACCTTTTCCCCTCTTGTTATGCTATGTTCTTCGCCTAAATTCGTTTATATTAGTAAAATGGCTGCTAGCAGAACGAAAACCATCGAAGAAATCGACGATATATCGGAAATGTTTCCAGCGATGGCGGCGCTGGGCATATCTTGTAAAGGACTAACAACATTAGATGAGATGAAAGCTAAAGTGAAAGAAGAATTAAATGCGTCAGAAGATAAGCCTAGCTGGACGGCAGGACAGGTAAGAATTCTCCAGCTCGAAATTACTTAAACTGCCACAAAAAAGAGCAGAGGCCTAGGAAATGATGGAAACCGCCTTTCGCAGTGATGTCAACAGCGAAACCGTTTAGCAGCGTGGGTTACAGTGACACAGCGATAACGTTGAAATAATTCGCATTCCTACAGAGTTTGATACGAAGCGAACTTTAGTAAATGTACATCCACTAGCCGCGATTAGGTCGATTGATTTTAGCTCCCTATTTTCTTTGTAGTTTGTTGATTGTTTCGAGATGATTCTTTCATACTTAAGTTAATTGGCAAGAGTACCGTCATTTGCTGATAGTGGGCGAAACACTGACCTACCCTAATGAACTGCCGGAAAGAAAAAAATACCATTCAAATTGGGAATCATTTAACTAGTATTGGCCATGGGTAACTCGTTTGGATAGGACATGCGGGACAGTGTTAAGTCCCTACATGTTGTTCGCTGCTAATCCGGGAATTGGATTCAGTCATGCATACAGAATCATTAGAGAGCACTGGAACCATTAGATTCTAGATTCGATCATTAGATTCTACAGGCTGACACGTATTTTCTCCATTCTGTTTAGTGCATAAAATGCGTTGTTAACGAAATACCAGTTTGTACCGAAAATCACCTGAACAATGAAACCAATTTTAGATTGAAGCTGTTTCCCAGAAACAAAGATTAGTTTTCCACGAATGTAATTAAATCTATATATGCAGTGAATTGAAACGGGTTATTGAAAATTGCTTGCTGCTTTTAAAACGGAACTAGCTTTTAGACGTAGACAATTAGGTTTATTTCTAAGTAAGACTACTGTGAAATTGATAAAATTGTTTTGATGCAAAATCTTTACATATTTCTAAGCTACAATCCTCGTCCCAGTTACCGACGCCAAAGGTTACTAAGTACTGAGTGAAGTTGTCGTTCACATCAATGTTAATTTAGCGAGCTGTATAAGCAGACCGTGACGGCGACGCCAAC
This sequence comes from Orbicella franksi, assembly GCF_964199315.1. NCBI lineage: Eukaryota > Metazoa > Cnidaria > Anthozoa > Scleractinia > Merulinidae > Orbicella > Orbicella franksi. The sequence goes on from NC_138151.1 coordinate 5,166,199, forward strand.
GGCAACATCAGGAAACAAAAGCTTAAATGAGCAAAAATATGGCTAGGCAGTGGCGTTATAAAGCTTTGCTCATTTCGTAGCGGTCCCCTGCAAAGCAACTACGTGAAATGGCCAAATTCTGCGTATTTCTGAGAATATTACATGTAACGAAGACCGCTAATTTTGTGTATTGACTTTTGGAATTGAACGCTGCCATTATATATGTATTCTGAGCAAGTTTTTACACAGATAAGAGTACTGAACAGATCTAGACAATTGCGACATTAGAAGGTAGAATGTTAATCCTATTATCAGTACGCGCTGTCCTCGGCCACGGAACTCTTTTTTTAAGCCGAAACTACGGGTGCTTTTACAGGTTATACTGTTGCTATGGTAACCTATTGTTAACACTATTGGCTCACCAGTGGCTGAGCATTTATGTGATACCAATGTTGTATTATCACTTGATCTACAAAGTTAGTATTCATCTGTCAAAGTATAGCTGTTGGAAAAGTGCTCAAAACTGTTACCAGCCTCCTTATGTGGAAAATTCTTTAAGGGGGAATACGATTGTGGTCTTACATTCAAGACTGGCTAAGTAGAGCTAAGTCGAGGGCCCTGTTCTTGTTTGTTTAAAAGCAACGCAGAAATGGCCTCTTTTATTTATTACTTACCACCCTCAGTTGTCATGTCACAGTAAAGGTTTAAAGGATTTCCGTTCTTCTCGAGGTCCAACCAGTAATTACCGCTTACAACTGCTTTTCCTTCACTCGCCTTGATCTCTTTACAAGAATCTGCAGGAAGCTCCGGAATGGAACCAAGGGAAACTGGATTTGAAAGGAATAATCCTATTAATAATCCCATTAGAATTTTATGTCTGGAAGAGGAAGTAAGATTGATCGAGTTCAGGCAAATAGTTTAACGGTAGCAGCAAAAATCGCTCAACACTTCTCAATCATCAACGTCAACATCTTATCTAAGTTTTACAACTTTTTTACCACGTTCTGGGGCCCTGGTTATGTAATATCTGTCGCTGTTCTTGACAAAGTCTTCTGGTCTAGCCTCCTTGGTCCTGTTGTTCAACTCACATATGTCTGTGAACATGACGTAGTTATAGCTTTGACATCTGACATCAGAGAAGCATGCCTCTCTGCAGTCGAGCGAAAGTGGCCGAGCTTTAAGCGTCTTAAAGGTGTGACCCCGAAGCATCATTTCGAAGACTGAGTAGGTTTCAATCCCGCATTGCTGACTGAAAATGTTGTTGAACATTACAGACACCATGATCAGTAGAGTGATCACGAGACTCATTTGGTGAATCATTTTTGCCACACAAGGTTTCTGCAAGATCATCTCATCATTCTCTTTAGTTGACTATGATTTTCTGCAAAATAACAATTTTGATAAGGAATAAACAACATAATCTGTTTGCAGAACCAAGGTGAGAGGGAATCGGGCTTGTTTGACTCCCTTATATATGGAACAAATATTTATAATTAGTCCAAATTTGCCTTGTTGTACGCCAAAACTTCAGTCCCAGTTACAAGCGTCGAAGCTCGATTTGAACTCAGGACTACCGACCCAAAAACATCTAGTAATGGCAAGTTGGAGGGTTTTAAAGGAGCTATGTCACGCTTTGCGCATCTTGAAAAGTTTAGCCGAAATATTTCAAGTTCGTCGTTTGCAATCGTGTCAATCTTCTCCATCTTTACCATCTCTGTTGCTTCATGATTAATTCCCTCTTTGGTGTTTTCTCTCGCAGTAAACTACAATTTAAAGGTTTCCTTCAACTTAAAGATAATTTTGTATGTGAATACGAAAATACCCTGATTGAGGTCTTTTAATAGACCACCAGATTAAAAGACTTTTCGGCCAAATCTGCCTCTTTAAGATAAAGCTTGTGTCTCTGAATTGTGCTAAGAGGTATTCCTAAAAGTCTCCAGTCACTTATTAAACATTTTCCATCCAGTAATGTTTCAGATATTTTCGTAATGTTCCGCTATAAGAAATATTAATTGCAATTTGTTGTTTTTTCATAAAAATAAAGTTTTGTTTGGAATGCGCCATTCATCCATGTATAAATGAAATCTTATACCCGTAGTTATTGGGTCAGTAAATGAGTTTTTTCCAAGGGGGTTTATTGAAATCCTCTGTTCATTTACAGTTTAGAGGGATCAGTATAATTTAACGAAATAAGATGAAAATTTGGCATGAAAATTTCTTCAATCTGAAGTGATGATTCATCTTTGCCGACTCATACAAGGAGAGAAAAATTTTTTAGACAATTGAAAGCTGTTCAGGGTTTCTTTGCTTAACCTAAAGATGACGTTCGTATCTATGAGACGAATGAATACATTTCCTCGAGTTGCAACATATGTTCTGTTTAATTAATGTACCTACGTGTTTACTGTTGTTGTAAGTTGGTTCTATGACTACTTAACGATGAATTAACTCAACAAACTCAACCATCAAAAAATGTTCCACATTCACAAAGTTCTCCATGTTAACTCAGGCGGCCGCTCATGTGCGGGGTGGCCCATAAAAGGTCAGGTGAAGTCAAATTTTTGGGAAATATGCTATTGAGAAAATTAAGTTTTAGCATGCCAAGGTTAACTTACATGCGTGGAACATTCGGTTCTTAAATTTCCTTGAAGACATTTTATTCTAGAACTTTGTGTTCGGACGTTCACTGAGGGGGACTGAACACCACAATACCGCAAAAAGATTCGGCAAATGCCACAATATCGCAAAAAAACAAACAAACAAACAAAAACAAATAAAAAAACAAAAAAGGAAAAAAAGAAACAAAAACTAGAAAAAAACCGCAACACTTCAATACCAAGTCGAAACTCGATGTCATACCGACTCCATTACTCTGTATGTCAAGTTGACATCATTAATAACAGGGAAATAACAATTAGGACTTTGTTGATGAAAGTTATGTCAGGTAATCGTTGATTTAGACAAAAAAAGTGACATCCATTGGCGTGTTGGCTGATAATGAACAAAAATTAATTTATCCTTTTCCAATATGAAACTGGAAAAGGCTCGGAAAACTTTGGAAGACTTAAAAGATAATTTTACATACCGTCCAAAATGCTAAACAACCGCATCCTGCAAGTTCGGAGAATACCACGTAAAATGTTTTACACGCACACTAAGCTACACTAGGCTGGAGAATTACCGGTCATTTTGGATTTGTGTTCGAGGAAAGCTCGGGTGGGAAATTCACATACCTCGTGACCTCATCGTTTTGTAAAAGCTCCGTTTCCAAAACATTTTAGTAAGATGAAAAGCAAAAATGACAGATGACAGCTCAAGTATCATTAACAACCTGCGAGTCGAGGTCTTTCATCTCTATTTCCTCTCGACCTTTTCGCAACAAATGAAATAATTCAAGTACACTGTTTTGTAACTAGATTCAGCTAACCTGACTAAAGTAACCTTTCAATATTATCATTAGTTTAAAGTGTAGTTAATCTTTCTACAGATCAACAGCCAACTGAAAGAAAAACTACCTCCTGCCCTTACCTAAGTTAATATGTGAACATTCCGTTATTCTCTGTGTATGGTCGCATAAGACGCGTCTTAGAAGTAAGGATTTGTCTCAGCAGCAGGAACACTTGCAATAGCCCTTGTAAAGTGGTAGACTACTGATGATACTGGCCTTATTGTGAGTTGTAGTTAGGTCTTCTTGTTTAAGCCATGTTTAAATATCTAAGTGATCCTTGTCAGTAGGACTTGCAGGGGCCACAAACATCTAAGTTTTGCAAAATGAATTAGTTTCTTGACGTGCCACCTGCCTAGTTCTTTCCAGAAATATCACGTGAAATGGCCAAAGTAGCTTGCCTGAAATTCTCAAAAAAAAAAATGTTGAATTTCACAACATTTTTTCTAAACATCTCGAAAAAGTCTTTAAACTGAAGATCTCTTATTTTTGTTTTAAAAACAAACCAATCTTGAATCACGTAGGCCAAAACTTTCAAACTTTTAAACTGTTGGTCCTCGGCCATCGTAGCTTGATTAAAAATATAAAACAAATAGCGGTGATAAACATTTAAAAAACATGCATTTTATGAACTTGACGTTTCGTATGCTAGTCAGCATACATTTTCAAAAGTATAACCGTTAAAATTTTGAAATAGCTTTCCAAAAACTTTAACGGGTATACTTTTGAAAACTGCTGCTTTAGCGCCTTTAGTGTTATGGAATATTTGTGTCAAGTTTACAGCATTAATAACAGGGAAATAACAATTAGGACTTTGTTGATGAACGTTATGTCAGGTAATCGTTGATTTAGACAAAAAAAGTGACATCCGTTGGCGTGTTGGCTGATAATTAAAAAAAATTAATTTATCCTTTTCCAATAGGAAAGTGGAAAAGGCTCGGAAAACGTTGGAAGACTTTAAAGATAATTTTAAATACCGTCCAAAATGCTATGAAACCGCATCCTGCAGGTTCGGAGAATACCACGTAAAACGTTTCCACCCACACTAAACTATACTAGGCCGGAGAATTACCGGTCATTTTGGATTTGTGTTCGAGGAAAGCTCGGCTGGGAAATTCACGTAGTGACCTCGTAACCCCATCGTTTTCTAAAATTTCCAAAACATTTTCCGTCTACACGAAAACGAGAAGCCGGCGTTTTCAAATTCCACGAGTTTGAAGGCGTTATCGAAAAGCTCCGTCTTCGTGACGGATAAGTGTGGACGGTAGGCCTAACCGTAGAAATAAAGCTGCGTTTTCAAATTCTCCGGCGTGGTGTGGACGCTGCCTCAGAAAAGAATAACGTCCGGACAGGTTCTCGTTTTCACCAGCTCCCTTCCTTCGCCGACTCGACTCTCCCGGCTTCGCCTTTGCTCGTGGTACAGTGTGTGAGAGCTGAATTGTTGTTACTAATTTTCATTGTAGTTAGGTACATAGTCCAGTAACTTCGGACTGATGGAAAAACTGTGTATAGATAAAGTTATCTTATTTTATCTTATCTTCGAGTCTGTTTGCAGGCTATTGTCGCATTTTTCTTCAAATATGTGGAAAACACATGCTTGCTTTATTTGGTTTTACTGCGGTACCTTTTACTAAGGTAAGATGAAAAGCAAAAATGACAAATGACAGCTCAAATATCATTAACAACCTGCGAGTCGAGGTCTTTCATCTCCATTTCCTCCCCAACTTTTCGCAACAAATTAAATCATTTAAGTACACTGTTTTGTAGCTAGATTCAGCTAACCTGACTAAAGTAACCTTTCAATATTATCATTAGTTTAAAGTGTAGTTAATCTTTCTACAGATCAACAGCCAACTGAAAGAAAAACTACCTCCTGCCCTTACCTAAGTTAATACGTGAACATTCCGTTATTCTCTGTGTATGGTCGCATAAGACGCGTCTTAGAAGTAAGGATTTGTCTCAGCAGCAGGAACACTTGCAATATCCCTTGTAAAGTGGTAGACTACTGATGATACTGGCCTTATTGTGAGTTGTAGTTAGGTCTTCTTGTTTAAGCCATGTTTAAATATCTAAGTGATCCTTGTCAGTAGGACTTGCAGGGGCCACAAACATCTAAGTTTTGCAAAATGAATTAGTTTCTTGACGTGCCAATTGCCTAGTCCTTTCCAGAAATATCACGTGAAATTGCCAAAATAGCTCGCCTAAAATTCTCAAAGAAAAAAGTTTTGAATTTCACAACATTTTTTCTAAACATCTCGAAAAAGTCTTGAAATATCTCTTATTTTTGTTTTAAAAACAAACCAATTTTAAATCACTTTGGCCAAAGCTTTCAAATTTTTAAACTGTTGGTCCTCGACCATCGCAGCTTGATTAAAAATATAAAACAAATAGCGGTGATAAACATTTAAAAAACATGCATTTTATGAACTTGACGTTTCGTATGCTAGTCAACATACATTTTCAAAAGTATAACCGTTAAAATTTTGAAATAGCTTTCCAAAAACATTAACGATTATACTTTTGAAAATTGCTGCTTTAGCGCCTTTAGTGTTATGGAATATTTATGTCAAGGTTACAGCATTAATAACAGGGAAATAACAATTAGGACTTTGTTGATGGACGTTATGTCAGGTAATCGTTGATTTAGACAAAAAAAGTGACATCCATTGGCGTGTTGGTTGATAATGAACAAAAATTGATTTATCTTTTCCAATATGAAACTGGAAAAGGCTCGGAAAACGTTGGAAGACTTAAAGGATAATTTTACATACCGTCCAAAATGCTAAAAAACCGCATCCTGCAAGTTCGGAGAATACCACGTAAAATGTTTTCCACCCACACTAAGCTACACTAGGCCGGAGAATTACCGGTCATTTTGGATTTGTGTTCGAGGAAAGCTCGGGTGGGAAATTCACATACCTCGTGACCTCATCGTTTTGTAAAAGCTCCGTTTCCAAAACATTTTCCGTCTACACGAAAACGAGAAGCCGGCGTTTTCAAATTCCTCGGGTTTGAAGAGCGTTTTCGAAAAGCTCCGTTTTCCGTTTTCCGTTTTCCGTTTTCCGTTTACGGTAGGCCTGCTGCGTTTTTAATTGAATCATTAAAAAAATTAAAAAGAAAATAAAAATACAAAAGGGAGAATGGCCGACAAATTACGTTACCATAGAAACTGTATGACCTGCTAAAAACACCCTCAATTATAGCTCTAAGGGTTTATAATTCAAAAACGGCACGGTGAAATTTTTTTATCAAATTTTGATAGGCTTGATAAGATGCAAACTTTGGCAAAGTTTGAGGGAATAAAGAGAACTAACGAGGATCATGAACCCGTTTGAGACGCCTTAGCGTACACAACACTAGACAGACTATATCAATCGTCAAGTGTGGCGCCTTACCCTGTCTTCCTGAACTCCTCCAGCGTTGTCGCTTTTTATCGCATAAATGAAGCAAAAGGCGTGTGGCAGGTAGCTGAGGACAAATTCACTCATGGCGTCGCTTTCTCCAGGACTATCAACAATTATCACACCTTCCTAGATGAAGAAACAAGCACTTCTTCATAAGCCCCCACCCCCCGCTAAGAATGTTCCAATGGAAAATGAAATTATTTAGAATTGTGTACTCTCATAATAGCTCCGGATGCACCTCGGGAAAAAAATCTCAGGACAAGAAGTGATCTGCATCTGCTGCGAACATATCTCAAGTCAATGTTGAGGACTGTGGTCCTCATAGCTTCCAAAACGTCTCCATGTATATCCTTTAGATAAAGCGACACTATGTTAGTTGACTGCGAAAACCAGAAGCGAAGGATATATATATCAAACGTAGAAGCTGCTGCTATTACGGTATAAAATCTATAGGAACCGATTTTAACTTGTTTCGTCGTATTTGACCAAAATCACGGCCGCGGTGGCTTCGTTTAACACTTCGTCTGAATAGAGTAATCTTGTATCACAGGCATTTTCTCACATACATTCTCGTGCAATAAAAATGATTGGACACGGAGGAAACATTAGTGTTTGGAAATACGCAAATTATCACCCTACTGCGTATTTACCATATTCATGCCACCCTGCTGTCGGCCAGGTGATAAAGCTTGCTTGCCTTAACGATCCTAATTAAGAGTTATGTCTCTGCAGCTATAGGTTCCAACATTTCAATTCGGTTAAGGGGGAGAAGCCTGATGAATGACAGGTTCTGGTCCTCTCCTGTTTTGGGGTTAGGTTACGTTTGAGGCGTGAGAAACACTTCGCTTGGTAAATATTCTAATGATTACAGAAACCCCTGAAGAGTTTGCACTAAGTGTAAAAGGGCCTCTATGAGCAGAATAAGTTTCTGAATTTGCGAAACTCAACAAGGAATGCCAGAGTAGAGGGTCCGAATAGGGCTAAATAGCGGTTAACGAGCAATTTGCGTCTCAACCCTGACATCTTTCTGACTACTGCACGTTTAACAAACTTGATAAAAAAAGAAAACTGGTCTCAAAAATGGATCTTGTGCGAGTATTTCCTTTCAGAAATTTAATTTTACCTGGAACAACGGATTTGGCCAAAACAGCTCTATTTTCTTGTAAGGAGACCCTTTATCTCGCTCATCCGTTAAGTTAACAAAGCACTTTAGGTGGTCACGTCCCACTCGATACGCGTACATAAATCATTAATATTTGATCGATTCCTCGAATCGTGAGTTTAACACGCCTGTGACCTAAAGAGGACTTTAACTTGGATTGCACTCAAATGAAAAATGAAAAACTAGAATTTTGATATGGAACTCGATGAATGGAATCTGTGTATTTTGGCGCGTTTAGGTACTGACTCAGCTCATTTTCCCGAGACGGGGTGGGAAACTCCCACATAAATAGGACGGGGGTGCTCGTCGGAAAGTTTGAAAAGAACCCCTAAGAGGTGTACTAAGATCCTGTTTCGTGGGGTGGCTTGAAATTTTTTCACCCTTAATGGCGCCAATCCCCTAAAAGGTACCGCAAAAGCTCCGCTTTGGATCTTTTGAGGCTGAACACCTTGAGAGGCACTAAAACTGTACCCCGCAAGCACAGGCTCCTTCGATCTTCCGATTTGTCTAGGAAGATCGAAGGACACTCGCAGGGTACCAAAACCCAATTTTTAACCCCTAAAAAGTAAGTCCTTTTTATATGGGTAGACGCGGTTCGCGGGAAAAAAATTTACAGACAAAAGTATGGAAAATTATAAAATTAACTGAGCGTCTTCTTGCCAAGCTACATCCTTCAAAGCTTAGTGAATACAATGTCCTACCTAGTATTTTAACGTTTCAATTCACAAATTGTGTAAAATTCAATTTTGGAAAAAATTATTTGCCATCGGATTCCCATACAAACACTGTAATTCCTGACCGCTTTGCCTACCAGTCAAGATGACGTCAAAAACCGTGATAAGGTCGATGCTATTCAGCTATAAATTAATGGCACTCTAATGATTTTGCTATTCATTTTTCCTGTATTATTTTTTTTTGCTAGTCCGTCCTCAGTGGTTTCTTTTCCCCCGCGGTTTTCTCTCTGTTTTGGGTCCTCCAGGATCAACGAGAAAATATTCAGTCTGTGAACCGGTCTGTTGCAGGCTTCATCTATCATTTGAGTTTACTGATTGCTCCTTGGACAGTTGGAGCTTGAAGTAATTGGAACCGATATGGTTCATTGAGTAGTTCTGATTTGAGTGTCGATAAGTAGTCAATGGTTTTGCATTACTACACTACACTGCTTCGTCTGTTTCATCTCATCAGAAGTAAAACCAATACCAGTTGTGACTCGTTTGCACGCGTTTTCCTGCTCTTTACGCCAGCTACATGTAATTACTTCGAGTTTTGATTAGTTCACTGCAAGGCTGTACTTAGTAAGAGGCAAACAGGCTGTTGTTTTTGTGTTTGTTTTTTATGGTCATCAGAAACACTCTAGGAAGGGAATTTAGCCGTGGACATTACCTCAATCATATTTTTTCTGGCTATGGCCCTGCACTGTATTGCCTTTGTCATTTGTGACTTGCTAGAGTCATTACCTTGGTCTTGAGTTACGACACTCGATATAGGGGAATCTCTGCTGACGTCAATGTTTACATTTTTCCTCATTTATAACATACGACTATGCGCATAGAAGACATCATGCTAGACACGATTTTACTAGAAACACTTAAAGAGCTTGTGAAACTTAGTAAGTGGTGAAATTTTTGGCTCTTTGGGTGCAATATTCGAAGAGAAATTGGCTTTCAAAAACATCAAAATTTCTGTGTGGCAAAAGCGCTAATGAGCTCACACCTTCTTTGTGAAATTTCAATTTGAGCTTTTAAACCCGCGTCGGAGGCCCTGTTAGGGGTAAATTCCGACAAGCGACATGGCCTTGAAAAGGCGACATGAGAGCTATGAATTGGCGACGAACGACAGACTACTCTAGCGAAATAGAGAAAGCGATACCAATGGCAAGATAGACCGACGACGAATTTCGGAACTGAGAATGCAGTGATTTTTTTAAACGTCTGAGTCGAAGTGAAGACGCATATCCAGAGTTTTAAATGTGTTTTCCTCTCTCACGCGCGATGTCGACGGGTCGTGAAACACATGCTTTCTTATATATATGCTGAAACGTCCATGTCGAAATTAAATCGAGTCCGTCATTGCTGAGTATTTTTTTTCACTCTCAGCTGAGAGAGCAGTGGCCTAAAACGCCTAAAAACACGCTTAAGGAAAAAGGAAACAAATCTTCGAAAGTCTGCTTCATATGTTTATCAGTGGGTCACCAATAAAAGAATATGAGGTTGTATTATCACCAAATGGCATTATGGAAGGAAAAGAGAGACAGGGGAAAGCTGCCAAGGTCTTCTCGTCTTCAGCAGAAAGTAAAGGTTACGCCAAATTCAAAGGAAGATTATAGAGAGGAGAGATTATCTGATTGAGACCGTTGAGATTTTGAGTTAAAGAACGGTTGTTAAACATAAACGTGGTAAAAATAGTCATAGCTTCGATTGTACTTTAGGTCCAAATACTGACTGGAAAATGGCTGAAAATAACAATTCCAAGCGTCTAAATTTCAAAATTTCCCGGGGGAGCATGCCCCCACATCTCCTAGGAGGTTAGCAACTTCAGCACTCGAAAGCCCAAGCCCTTAGAAAGAATGCCCCCAATATGCCCCCCAGCATGCCCCCTAGCCCCTTGAAGCCCCTTGAAGTAGCTAAGAAGTCTTTTCCTTCATTCAGAGTCGAAATGTAATGCTTGAAAAGTAACCTTAAAGTAATCATTAAACCCACTGACCGGAGAAATGCTGGCTCTGCAAAAGAATTCCTAGTGCTGAAAAGTGTTCGAAGTAAGTGCAAAGCATACAAGGAGTAAATTATATCCAAAGAGATTCTTAATTATATATGTACTGGAATAAAACAGCAAGGAACTTTTATTGCGTGAGAAATAGTAGTTTCAGCGTGAGAACGAACGATTGAATTCGTTTGCGTGAGCCTCATGCTCAATGCTTGAGACTTGAGAGCACTGTGTCGGTTTTTTTTAATAAACAAAGTTATTACGATGTGTTATACGTGTAGCTTCGTTTTAATCGAACAAGGTCAAATTTCCCGAGCCAACTCCTCTGAGACGAAATTCCGACAGGCGACATAGGAATCTTGCGAAATGCCGACATGGCTGGTGGCGAAATTCAGACAGGGGACATGGGTACCCCTCCTAACAGGGCCTCGCGTCGCACAAAAAGTGTTCAATACATCGCGCTCAAATTCCTTGGGACAGTTAATCGTGCTGTGCCCTTCCAATATTCAGTATTAATCTCTTTGTAGCTCCATCAGAAACTGTATCGCTTATGGCAATGAGGCAAATATTGTAAACAAAGATTCTCCTATTGAAAACCGCCCTATCAACTAGTTATACTGTTTATAGCAGCCTAGATTTAAACTGGCTTTTGATTTCAATATAGGTACACAACGGGACTTTTGATATTTGATTATGAGGTCTTTGTGGGTACAGTCAATTATTCATTCTTTCTTTATTTTCAAGCTTGCTTCTGGAATTTGACACAACAGGATCCTGTAAAAGGGTTTTTGGAAAATTAACAAATTCGTAGCGTAGTATTGATCCGTCAAAGCATAACTGCTCGACAGTGCTGGAAACTGTTGCCAGCCGGATCAGATTCAAAATTATAAGGATGAAATTCACTGCAAATGTAATGTTTTTCGGTTTATTTTGGAAAGCGCTATACGGGCCGAGTATATTGCCTCGTCTAAATTTGGTTTTGTATCTTCCAGATGCGTGAGACTGGATCAGTTCAGCAGATTCGGAATTTGAGATGGACTGTTATGTGTTTAAAAAACGTGTGTTTCCATGAGATGTTCTTCAAACGACTTAAGTTCAGGAAAGAAGAGATTTCACCATTTATATATATTTAAAACCTACTTTATTTGGTTTTGCCGTGGAGCCTTTTACTAAAGCAAGATAAAAAGCAAAAATGGTACACGACTTATCAGGAGCTCAAATATTAGTCTGTATATTAAGCACATAGTATTGATTTTCTTCATTCTATTACACCATGTACACATCTCTTCTCTCAAGAATTCTGTGTTCTCTCAACATCTATAGAAGCCTTACAATAACTGGAGACTGACTAGAAAACTTACTTCAGTCTGTGGACTCTAATGTACATTATTTTTCTGTCCGTCTATCCACTGTATATATATTTTCTTGAAAAACTGTAAATGCATGAGTAAATAAAGTTGCTGTTGTTGTTATTGTAAATCTATTTTATTGTCCTGTCTCGAGCATCTAATTCGTGATTGGCGACAAGAACCTGCGAGTCGAGGTCTTTCATCTCCATTTCTTCCCGGTCCTTTTTGTAACAATTAAATAATTTAAAGTCTACTTTCTGAAATACAGTAAGTACTAGCATTTATATTAGACAGATAGTATTTCGTATGTCAGACGAAGCCTATGGGCCAATGATATTTTTTAAAACTTTGTTGTTAATTTACTGATCTCTCGTCGTAGGTCTACGCTTTATCCTTTTTGCTTTTTTTTATTGCAACTAAACAAATTTACCCCAACTTTTTATGCGTCTTTGTTTTCATTCGGTCAAAGTAGCTATGGATTCACGAGAGGTAGCCATCTCCCCCACTGGGGTACCCCCCTAAGTAGAGTATACAGGGAGACTCCGCTTGGTAGGGGTCCTTTACCAGGCCGGAGATAGATAAAATGGTAGAGTTTTCACGAGTTGAAGTATAGACAGGTATAGATAGGTATTCAAAAGGGCCTTTCAAAATATTGTGAACAGGTATATTAGTGACGAGGAAGAGCGCAGACCTTTTTGTTCGGTTTGAAATGGACGACTTGGGTTTTTCTTTTAGGGTTGAAATACTCTGGTGGACCAAGGAAAGCGAAGAATGATCATCGCAGTAAATTTTCCAATTTAAACACTTGGAAAGAAGAAGTGTGAAAAAAAATCAGGGCTTCAACGGGATTCGAACCCGTGACCTCCGCGAATACCGGTGCGATGCTCTAACAACCGAGCTATGAAGCCACACATTGGGAGCGAGGTCAGTTAATTGAGTTCACGTCTTCCCATAAGGAGTGAAATGATGTGAAGTATATATGAAATAATTCATATTTGAACTGCGGTGGACCCTTGTTGGATAGAAAGATTTCTGCAGGTCAGTAAAATGGTCGGTATGGAGGGTACAAGGAAGGGTTACCTTTTCTGTTAAAAATGGTTTAAAAATGTTTGGAGGTGACGGGGTCGGGGGGTATCATCCCATTACAGCATTAAGTCGAGTACTACCCCTTGGGTAGCCGGATAGATCCTTAGACTCTGGGGTACCACACAGAATGTTATGAAGAAAGTTTATCATCCATAAGCGAAAAGACGCAAAAGGCTGGAGCCAATTCCCAAAATTTAGTTTAGCACGTGCAACGTCTATTCAACTTTGCAAGTAAAGCATTCTAACACTATAAACTTATTCCAGTTGAATTAACTAGAACTCTACAACATGTGAAGTGCAGTGCAATCGGTTCTTTTAACGAACAAAAACTTTCCAGAAATCACCAGACGATACTCCAACATTATAGTCATCGCATTCCAATCTCTGATACAAAACCCAGTGGTGTAAACTGGTCACAAAAGCAGGGTGATCGAATAATCTCCCTTGACCGTAGTACGGAGAGCCCCATTTACCAATCTTAAACACACCATTTTCGAGTCCCCACTCATGACAACGTTTGGCCATCTCCGAGTCGTCATCATCTATCGTTACAAACGAGCCACAGGCGTAGGGCTGGACATCTGACTGACCACTAAAGTACTGGACCACAGCTTCCCCAGAGCTGTTAGTGACCGTGGCCACGTGGAACGTACGTCCCTGTTGTTTACTGCAGTGGAATCGCAGTTGACTGAAAGACAGGTGTGTTCTCAGTTCGAGCATTGCGCTGTCTGTAAGAAACGTCTTATTGTTATCACAGCTGCTTATTCCGTGGTATGATGTCTCAAATGACAACAGGAAGGGAGATGAACCGTCAATCACAACGTTAGAGACAAGAAGCCAGCCTCCTGAAATCAAGAAACAATCAGTGTTTGTTTGACGAACGAAACGTTTCATGGTCTTCAACAAGGCTGAAAAATTTATTTTATACGCAAACTCATTCTAAAAACTTTAGCAGTAAATCATACTCTAGGTATTGGACTGAGACTAGCTTGCAACTGACGCTAATGCAAGGGATTCTTGCCAAATGCAAATCTAAAATCCTGTACTCGTTTGTTTCAAAGGAAAGATATTTAAGAGCAGCTTCGCCTAAATATCAACTACACTTGGAAATAGCGAAAAAATCGAATTTCTTCAAACTCGCCCAGAATGAAGCCCTACAGGCACTAGTTACAAAAATATCGTTTTAAGTTCGATAAATCAAAAATTATTTTTTTCCGCAATTTTTTCGTTTCGATGCCCCAAATCGGCCAGAATCCATCGAAAATGAGCGGCATATTCAGAGGCTCATAAACTCAAAAGTAAAAATCTTCATTACAAACTGATTGCACGTCGTATTTGTACTTCCTTTTTTGTCTATTTAGAGCTAAATAGATCGTGATTTGATTAGAACTTAAATATTTGACGAATTTTCTAAATTAACGACCCAAGACAGCTTTACAAGAGGTCTACATTTAGCCTATTTTCAAATGCTAAAAAGGCGTTCTGGTACACGGCTTTTCCCAAAACGACTAGTTTGGTGTGAAAGAGCATTCTTTCTTCTTCAAATTAGTGAAATAAAATTTTTGGGTAAATAAAATCGCGAGCGCTGAGATAGCGAACTAAATGCAGCACTTCTTCCTGAAAACGTGACCTTTGACCCGAGCGTAACGAAACCGATTACTGCAAGAAAACCCGGAAGAAAAGCAAACGCTTCGTTATTTTGAAACAATTTCTAGTGATATCTCTCCGAAACCATGATTGCAAGAAACTATTTCCAGATATGAAATCGTACAGGGTCAAAAAAGGAGCTAAAGGGCGCATTTTGACACAATAACTTTGTTTGCTGAGAATTGAAGTCAATGGCCGTTAACGAATTCCAGTGAAATTTGCAAACTTAAAGTATGTTAGCCGATACTTACCTGAATATTTATATTAATAGAAGAGTCGTCTTCTTGGATTAACCTTCAAAAGAAGCAGGATCCAGATTTGAAAACCTCTAAAAGAAGAAATGTTTAATGTTCCGTGACCTGCCCGCTGCTATAAATTAGCTTAAATTCCATGCACATGCCGACCGCATGTTTGTCGTAAAACCAACTGAACTCCACTGACAGTTTCCATGGGCAACCCCAAAATAAACAATCCCCAAAAATGTAAAGTGAAATTGGCTGTCTTCATGAACAGTTAGAAGCTAGAGTCAAGTTCCATTACCTTTTAAAAGTGCTTGATTCTACTTTGTTCACTCAGTAGTTATTGTCACGTTCGAATACTGCGTAGTATCGGTCACGCCAAAACACTGCAGACCGTGCAGACTGAGTAAGTTTCCCATACAAAGTCTTGTACGCGTTTGTCTATTGAATCAAAAGTCAATTCTGCGTTTGTGCAGCCTGTGGATAAATGACAGACTTTCAGATATATTTAACACTATTTTGTAACTAGACCCAAAAAAAGGAGTCACAATGAAAAGCCCAAACAAGTGTCTGCAGTAACACAGCGGTCAAACGTCTGCGCATGTGCGAGCAATGGAGCAACTAGGCGGCCAAAATATTTTCATGACACTGTTCTTTTCGTGGGTCATGGGTATCCTATAAATGACATTTTCCTCGTTACTTATATATTTGTTTATGTTTTAGCCGGTATAACGAGAGCTAACAGAAATGACTTGAGAGTTAAAAATTGTTCTACCTTCTGCTTGTTGCAGGTCTTTCTTTTCCGTGGTATGTATTTTCCGTGCTCCTTGAATTTTTTGTCCGCCTCGACTTTGCATTTAGTGCACCAGTTTTTCCCAGGTTTGTAGTTTAGAAAAGATTTTCCCACCTGGTCAAAGACCAGGTACAGTCGGTTTGGGATCGGTATTTTGGCCAGCTATGCCCCCATGACGATGGACATGAACATCGTTTGTCGTTTCGATTCATCTCGTTCCTGTGCTTCAGACAAATCAAGGATCCGGATGGAATCCCTCAGTCCTTGCCAAAATTTTTCCAGCTCGTCTGAGCGAAGCCGAATCACTGCAATTGTCTTCTTCTTCTCCCAATTTTCCTTCTTTTACACATCGTTTGTCGTCCGTTTCCGGCGTCACGCATCGTGTGATTAATAAAAACAAATAAAAATATACTACGCCGTCGGCTCGTAGCATGACACGGGTTTTAAGACTTATAAACTTTTTCGGTAAAGCTCAAAACAAAATGGTAAATCAACAGAATACCGGTAACTTAATAAACTTTGTGTCTGAAAAGTCTTAAGTTTTCCTTTTACCTGCTTTCTTTTCCTTTTACAGATTTCTATGAACTTTTCAATTTTTTTTCGTAAATTTTGCGTGACACCGGTTGTTTCCCATGTTTTCCTCTAAATTTTTGCGCGGGAAATTGGCGCGCGGCTGCCAAAAAATGTACCAACTTGCGCATGCCCGACGTTTGACCGCAGTGTTGTCTGCAGTCTGCACGGTCTGCACTGTGTTGGCGTGACCGATTCGCGGCATTCGAACGTGAGAGTAGTGGACAAAGTCGACGCAAACAAATAAATTCAAGCACTTTTAAAAGGTAATGGAACTTGACTCTAGCTTCTAACTGTTCATGAAGACAGCCAATTTCACTTTACATTTTTGGGGATTGTTTATTTTGGGGTTGCCCATGGAAACTGTCAGTGGAGTTCAGTTGGTTTTACGACAAACATGCGGTCGGCATGTGCATGGAATTTAAGCTAATTTATAGCAGCGGGCAGGTCACGGAACATTAAACATTTCTTCTTTTAGAGGTTTTCAAATCTGGATCCTGCTTCTTTTGAAGGTTAATCCAAGAAGACGACTCTTCTATTAATATAAATATTCAGGTAAGTATCGGCTAACATACTTTAAGTTTGCAAATTTCACTGGAATTCGTTAACGGCCATTGACTTCAATTCTCAGCAAACAAAGTTATTGTGTCAAAATGCGCCCTTTAGCTCCTTTTTTGACCCTGTACGATTTCATATCTGGAAATAGTTTCTTGCAATCATGGTTTCGGAGAGATATCACTAGAAATTGTTTCAAAATAACGAAGCGTTTGCTTTTCTTCCGGGTTTTCTTGCAGTAATCGGTTTCGTTACGCTCGGGTCAAAGGTCACGTTTTCAGGAAGAAGTGCTGCATTTAGTTCGCTATCTCAGCGCTCGCGATTTTATTTACCCAAAAATTTTATTTCACTAATTTGAAGAAGAAAGAATGCTCTTTCACACCAAACTAGTCGTTTTGGGAAAAGCCGTGTACCAGAACGCCTTTTTAGCATTTGAAAATAGGCTAAATGTAGACCTCTTGTAAAGCTGTCTTGGGTCGTTAATTTAGAAAATTCGTCAAATATTTAAGTTCTAATCAAATCACGATCTATTTAGCTCTAAATAGACAAAAAAGGAAGTACAAATACGACGTGCAATCAGTTTGTAATGAAGATTTTTACTTTTGAGTTTACGAGCCTCTGAATATGCCGCTCATTTTCGATGGATTCTGGCCGATTTGGGGCATCGAAACGAAAAAATTGCGGAAAAAAATAATGTTTGATTTATCGAACTTAAAACGATATTTTTGTAACTAGTGCCCGTAGGGCTTCATTCTGGGCGAGTTTGAAGAAATTCGATTTTTTCGCTATTTCCAAGTGTAGTTGATATTTAGGCGAAGCTGCTCTTAATTGCCTTTCTATTCTGAAAATTATCCATTACTTACCACCGTCAGTAGTCATGTCACAGGAAACTTTTAAAGGGTTTCCGTTCTTCTCGGGGTCGATCCAGTACTTCCCGTCTCCTTTGGAGTACCCAGAGTCTCGGATGTGCTTACAAGAGCCACTCGGACGATAGGAATACCAGCCTAAAGGTAAGACTATATAAAAGCAAGATGCTTTTCATTCTAATCTGTTTGAAGTACTAAGGAACCAGTAGTAATAAAACTAAGGCGGCTGACAACAGTTTCCAGCACCTTCCTAGACTTAGATTTTGATGGGTCATTATAACCGCTCTTTATCAGTGATGAACACATTGTTATCATTTTCCTGACAAAATGTGTTGCCATAACAGCAGTATGACTGCTAAAAACATTCTTAAGGTTCGCTTTAACTGGTAATAACTCAAAAGCGAGCTCGGTGACCTCTCATTGTTTATTATCTTATTCTGATTTACATGATAAGATGCAACTTTTGGCAAAGTTAAGTCTACAAGGAAGTTCAGAGTCATCTTAAATTTTTGAAGATTTATGGTCGCTCTGAACCCATTAGACAATATAAAATTTGTAAAAAGTTGCATCTTATCATGCAAATCAAAATAAGATAATGAAAAATGGGGGCCACCGAACTCTTTTTTGAAGCGGAAACTACGGGTGCTTTTACAGGTTATACTGTTGCTATGGTAACCTATTGTTAACACTATTGGCTCACCAGTGGCTGAGCATTTACTTGATACCAATGTTGTGTTATCACTTGATCTACAAAGGTAGTATTCATCTGTCAAAGTATAGCTGTTGGAAAAGTGCTCAAAACTGTTACCAGCCTCCTCATGTGGAAAATTCTTTAAGGGGGAATACGATTGTGGTCTTACATTCAAGACTGGCTAAGTAGAGCTAAGTCGAGGGCCCTGTTCTTGTTTGTTTAAAAGCAATGCAGAAATGGTCTCTTTTATTTATTACTTACCACCCTCAGTTGTCATGTCACAGTAAAGGTTTAAAGGATTTCCGTTCTTCTCGAGGTCCAACCAGTAATTACCGCTTACAACTGCTTTTCCTTCACTCGCCTTGATCTCTTTACACGAATCTGCAGGAAGCTCCGGAATAGAACCAAGGGAAACTGGATTTGAAAGGAATAATCCCATTAATAATCCCATTAGAATTTTATGTCTGGAAGAGGAAGTAGGATTGATCGAGTTCTGGCAAATAGTTTAACGGTAGCAGCAAAAATCGCTCAACACTTCTCAATCAGCACCGTCAACATCTTATCTAAGTTTTACAACTTTTTTACCACGTTTTGGAGCCCTGGTTATGTAATATCTGTCGCTGTTCTTGACAAAGTCTTCTGGTCTAGCCTCCTTGGTCCTGTTGTTCAACTCACATATGTCTTTGAACATGACGTAGTTATAGCTTTGACATCTGACATCAGAGAGGCAAGCCTCTCTGCAGTCGAGCGAAAGTGGCCGAGCTTTAAGCGTCTTAAAGGTGTGGCTCCGAAGCATCATTTGGAAGACTGAATAGGTGTCAATCCCGCATTGCTGACTGGAAATGTTGTTGAACATTACAGACACCATCAACAGTAGCGTGATCACGAAACTCATTTGGTGAATCATTTTTGCCACACAAGGTTTCTGCAAGATCATCTGATCATTCTCTTTAGGTGACTATCATCTTCTGCAAAATAACAATTTTGATAACGAATAAACAACATAACCAAGGTGAGAGGGAATCGGGCTTGTTTGACTCCCTTATATATGGAACAAATATTTATAATTAGTGTAAACTTGCCTCAGTCGATTTGAACGCAGGACTACCGACGCAAAAACACCTAGTAATGGCAAGTTGGAGGGTTTTAAAGGAGCTATGTCACGCTTTGCGCATCTTGTAAAGTTTAGCCTAAATATTTCAAGTTCGTCGTTTGCAATCGTGTCAATCTTCTCCATCTTTACCATCTCTGTTGCTTCATGATTAATTCCCTCATTGGTGTTTTCTCTCGCAGTAAACTACAATTTAAAGGTTTTTTTCAACTTAAAGATAATTCTGTATGTGAATACGAAAATATCGTGATTGAGCTACTTTAAAAGACCACCGGATTAACAGACTTTTCGGCCAAATCTGCCTCTTTAAGATAAAGCTTGTGTCTCTGAATTGTGCTAAGAGGTATTCCTAAAAATCTCCAGTCACTTATTAAACATTTTCCATCCAGTAACGTTTCAGATATTTTCGTGATGTTTCGCTGTTAGCAATAATAATTGTAATCCGTTGTTTTTTCATAAAAATAAAATTTTGTTTGGAATACGCCATTCATCCATGTATAAACGAAATCTTATACCCGTAGTTATTGGGTCAGTAAATGAGTTTTTTTCAAGCGGGTTTACTGAAATGCTCTCTTCATGCATTTACAGTTTAGAGGGATAAGTATAATGTAACGAAATAAGATAAAAATTTGGCATGAAAATTTCTTGAATCTGAAGTGATGATCCATCTCCGCCGACTCATACAAGGAAAGAAAACATTTTTATACCATTAATAGCTGTTCAGGGTTTCTTTGCTTAACGAAAAGATGACGTTCGTATGTATGAGACATATGAATACATTTCTTCGAGTTGCAACATGTGTTCTGTTTAATTAATGTACCTACGTGTTTACTGTTGTTATAAGTTAGTTTTATGACTACTTAACGATGAATTAACTCAACAAACTCAACCATCAAAAACTGTTCCACATTCAGTGAGTTCTCCATGTTAACTCACGCGGCCGCTCATGTGCGGGGCGGTCCATAAAAGGTCAGGTGGAGCCAAATTTTTAGAAAATATGTTTTTGAGAAAATTTAGTTTTGGCATGCCAATACATTATTAAGAACACGGGAATAACAATTAGGACTTGGTTCATGAACGTTATGTCCGGTAATCGTTGATTTAGACAAAAAAAGAGAGTAACATCCATTGGCGTGTTGGCTGATAATGAACAATAGTTAATTTATCCTTTTCCAATAGGAAACTGGAAAAGGCTCGGAAAACGCTGGAAGACGTGGAGGACAATTTTACATACCGTCCAAAATGCTAAAAAACCGCATCCCGCAGGTTGGCAGAATACCAAGTAAAATGTTTTCCACCCACACTAAGCTACACTAGGCCGGAGAATTACCGGTCATTTTGGATTTGTGTTCGAGAAAAGCTCGGGTGGGAAATTCACATACGTCGTGACCTCATCGTTTTCATAAAGCTCCGTTTCAAAACATTTTCCGTCTACACGAAAACGAGAAGCCGGCGTTTTCAAATTCCTCGGGTTCGAAGAGCGTTTTCGAAAAGCTCTGTTTTCGTGACGGATAAGTGTGGACGGTAGACCTAACGTTAACCGTAGAAATAAAGCTGCGTTTTCAAATTCTCCGGCGTGGTGTGGACGCTGCCTCAGAAAACAATAGCGTCCGGGAAGGTTCTTGTTTTTACCAACTTGCTTCCCTCGCCGACTCGACTCTCGCGGCTTCGTCTTTGCTCGTGGTACAGTGTGTGAGAGCCGAATTGTTGTTACTAATTTTTATATTAGTCAAGTAGATAGTCCAGTACTTCGGACTGATGGAAAAATCGTGTATAAATAAAGTTACCTTATTTTATCTTATCTTAGAGCCTGTTTGCAGGCTATGTCGCATTTTTCTTTAAATATGTGGAAAAAACGTGCCTGCTTTATTTGGTTTTGCTGCGGTAACTCTTACTAAGGTAAGATGAAAAGCAAAAATGACAAATGAGAGCTCAAGTATCATTAACAACCCGCGAGTCGAGGTCTTTCATCTCCATTTCCTCTCGACCTTTTCGCAACAAATGAAATAATTCAAGTACACTGTTTTGTAGCTAGATTCAGCTAACCTGACTAAAGTAACCTTTCAATATTATCATTAGTTAAAGTGTAGTCAATCTTTCTACAGATCAACAACCAACTAAAAGAAACACTACCTCCTGCCCTTACCCAAGTTAATACGTGAGTATTCCGTTATTTTCTGTGTATGGTCGCGTAAGACGCGTGTTATAAGTAAGGATTTGTCTCAGCAGCAGGAACACTTACAATATCCCTTGTAAAGTGGTAGACTACTGATGATACTGGCCCTATTTTGAGTTGTAGTTAGGTCTTCCTGTTTACGCAATGTTTAAATATCTAAGTGATCCTTGTCAGTAGGACTTGCAAGGGCCAAAACATCTACTTTTGCATAATGAATTAGTTTCTTCACGAGCCACCTGCCTAGTCCTTTCCAGAAATATCACGTGAAATCGCCAAAATAGCTTGCCAAAAATTCTCAAAAATTCTCAAAAAAAAAAAAAATGGTGAATTTCACAACATTTTTTATAAACATCTCGAAAAAGTCTTTAAATATCTCTTATTTTTGTTTTAAAAACAAACCAATCTTGAATCACTCAGGCCAAAGCTTTCAAACTTTTAAACTGTTGGTCCTCGGCCATCGAAGCTTGATTTAAAAATATAAAACAAACAGCGGTGGTAAAACATTTTAAAAACATGCAGTTTATGAACTTGACGTTTCGTATGCTAGTCAACATACATTTTCAAAAGTATAACCGTTAAAAGTTTTAAATAGCTTTTCAAAAATTTTAACAGTTATACTTTTGAAAATTGCTGCTTTAGCGCTTTTAGTGTTATTGAATATTTATGTCAAGTTTACAGCATTAATAACAGAGAAATAACAATTAGGACTTTCTTGATGAACGTTATGTCAGGTAATCGTTGATTTAGACAGAGAAAAAGAGTAACATCCATTGGCGTGTTGGCTGATAATGAAGAAATATTAATTATCCTTTTCCAATGGGAAACTGGAAAAGGCTCAAAACGTTGAAAGACTTGGAGGATAATTTTACATACCGTCCAAAATGCTAAAAAAACCGCATCCTGCAGGTTCGGAGAATACCACGTAAAATGTTTTCTACCCACACTAAGCTACACTAGGGCGGAGAATTACTGGTCATTTTGGATTTGTGTTCGCGAAAAGCTTGGGTGGGAAATTCATATATCTCGTGACCTCATCGTTTTCTAAAAGCTCCGTTTCCAAAACATTTTCCGTCTACACGAAAGCGAAAAGCCGGGGTTTCCAAATTCCTCGAGTTTGAAGAGCGTTTTCGAAAAGCTCCGTTGTCGTGACGGATAAGTGTGGACGGTAGGCCTAACCGTAGAAATAAAGCTGCGTTTTCAAATTCTCCGGCGCGGTGTGGACGCCGCCTCAGAAAACAATAGCGTCCGCGCAGGCTCTCGTTTTCACCAGCTCGCTTCCCTCGCCGACTCGACTCTCGCGGCTTCACCTTTGCTCGTGGTATAGTGTGGGAGAGCTGAATTGTTGTTATTAATTTTCATTGTAGTTAAGTAGATAGTCAGTAACTTAATCGACTGATGGAAAAACCGTGTATAAATAAAGTTATCTTATCTTATCTTATCTTATCTTAGAGCCTGTTTGCAGGCTAGTGTCGCATTTTTCTTCAAACATGTGGAAAACACATGCCTACTTTATTTGGTTTTGCTGCGGTATCTTATACTAAGGTAAGATGAAAAACAAAATTAAATGACACGCGAGAGCTCAAATATCATGAAGAACCTGCGAGTCGAGGTCCTTCAACTCCATTTCTTCCCGACCTTTTTGCAACAAATTAAATCATCCAAGTACAATATCAATGTTTGTAGCAAGATTCAGCTAACTTGACTAAAGGAACCTTTCAATATTATCATTATTGTAAAGTGTAATTAATCTTTCTACAGATCAACAGTCAACTCAAATAAATACCGCGTCTTGCCCTTACCTAAGTTAAATGACAATTTGGCAGCTGAATATTCCGCTATTTTCTGTTTATGGTCGCATAAGACGCGTCTTATAAGTAGCATTTGTCCCAGTATCACGAATACTAACAATATCCCTTACAAAGTGGTAGACTGATGATACTGGCCTTATTGTGAGTTGTACTTAGGTCTTGCTGTTTACGCAATGTTTAAATATTTAAGTGATGACTTCCAGGGACTACAAACGTCATATTTTGCATAATGGATAAGGTTCTTCACGTTACACCTGTCTAGTCCTTTCCGAGGGCAAATATGCTAGTTTTAAGAACATCAAATTTCCAAAGGCAACCATCAGACCGATAGTTCCGAGACACAAACACTCTATTGTCTTTCTTGTTCACCACTAAATTTTCTTCCGCGCGCCAGTTCAAAAATCATGTTGAATTATTTTCAACTTTTTTAGCCGTGAAAGCCAAATGTAAAATTTAAAAAGGAAAATAAACAAAACCCACTTAATACAATTTCATTTGTTTATTATTTTTGTTTATAAGCTTGCTTCTTTACAGGAAATTTTTCATGGACGAATACTACATGTATCTATCCAGGTATTTTCCTCGGACTGGCACTATGGGCTGATATAGTGTCTCTCCGCTGATGAACACTATCGTGTAACGTGTTCAGTTTAAACTAATAAGAATCGGAGAAAATTTAGTGGTGAACTATAATGGCTAATAGTTTGACGCATTAAGTTAGCGAGTTGTCAAATTCTTGACACCTTTGGAGGAGCTGTATATTCAGGTTCCATCCACACTACGCCGGAGAAATTTGAATACGGAGGTTTCACTCTGAAAACGCATCAAATATTTTGCGTCCATACTACGCTGGATAAATTTAAAAACATAACAACTACTGGTCATTTTGGATTTGTGTTTGAGAAAAGCTCGGACAGGGAAATCACAGGATTATATCCTGACTTCATCGTTTTCAAAAAGCTCCGTTTTCTAAATGTTTCTTGTCCACACGAAAACGAAAAGCCGGCGTTTTCAAATTCCTCCCGTTTGAAGAATGTTTTCGAAAAACTCCGTTTTCGTGACGGATTAGCGTAGATTGTAGGCATAACCTTAGAGAAAAAAGCTACGTTTTCAAATCTCCGGCTTACTGTGAACGCTGGCTTAGATAACAATAGCACGGCCGGGCAGGCTCTAATTTTCAATGGCTAGCTTCGCTCGTCGACTCGACTCTCGCGGCTTCGCCGTTGCTCGTGCCGCTGTACGTTTGCAGGCTATTGCTGCACGTTTCTTCAGACATGGAGGAAAACACCTAAATACTTTATCTGGTTTCGCTGCGGTAACTTTTACTAAAGTAACCAGTAGCTCAAATAACATAAACAACCTTCGAGTCGAGGTCTATTCCTCGCGACCTTTTGTAACAAATTAATTAATTCAAAGACTACTTTCTGTAATAAAGTACACTGTTTGTAGCTACATTCTGCTATCCTGAATAAAGTTACCTTTCAATATTATCGTTATTTTAAAGTGCAGTTAATCTTTCCTCAGATCAACAAGCAACTGAAAGAAACACCGCTTCCTGCCCTTACCTCAGTTAAATAATTATTTGGCTCCTGAATATTCCGTTATTTTCTATGTATGGTCGCATAGGACGCTTGTTTTAAGCGAGTATTTGTCTCAGCAGCAGGAATATCCCTTGTGGCTGAAGTGGTAGATGATACTGGCCTTATTGTGAGTTGTCACTTAGGTCTTCCTGTTTACACAATGTTTAAATATCAATGATCATATCGCTCAGTTGTCAGTTGGACTTGGCCGAAGTCTAAACATGTCTGATATCGCATATTGAAATAGGTTCTTCACCTGCCATCTGCCGCAACAGACGAAAAATTTTCAAATAAATTGTCAGTATTTAAAGAGCTAATTATACTGAGTACGAAGCTAGCTATTGTAGCTGCATTCAAAGATGGTATTTAGTATGACCACTTATCTATATATGTAGGAAGAAACGTATAGACCACTGAATATTTTTGAATTTTACTCATTACATTTTGTATCATACAGTTGAGTATATCCACGACGAGCTTAAGGTTACTGTAGACCTTCAGGGGTGCCTTTCGGGAACATCTTTCTGTGTGCGCTGCTTTAACGAAAACCTCGCTAAACTATATATCATTGTAAAGTTAATAAACTGTAGAATCCGAAAATAACAATATATTTTGCCAATTTTGCCTCGGTAGGGAAGTGCAAGGGGAGGCACGGTGGCCTCATGGTTAGTGCGCTCGTCTCCGGATCGAGCGATCCGGGTTCGAGCCCTGGCCGGGGACATTGTGTTGTGTTCTTGGGCAAGACACTTTACTCTCACAGTGCCTCTCTCCACTCAGGTGTATAAATGGGTACCGGCAAACTTAATGTTGGGGGTAACCCTGCGATGGACTAGCATCCCATCCAGGGGGGAGTAGAAATACTCCTAGTCGCTTCATGCTACAGAAACCGGGATAAGCTCCGGCCTGATGGGCCACTTGGCTCGCATACAGACTTTACCTACCTACCTAGGGAAGTGCAAGCCTTTAAACGCAAAAATGACCGTGCCTGCTAAACTGAATTACCAGTCTTTGTGTTACAGCGGATATCCAAACTGACTGGACTTTATCACTCAGAAGATGATGGGCTAACAATTTTTCGATATTTCTATTGGCTGAGCAGAAAATCCCTTTTAAACTTAGACAGTCGAAAATTTTCTGTCTGCTGTTACTCAATGAGACACCACAAAAAAAAAAAAAAAAAGAAAAAAAAGAAATCGATTTCGTAAAAGTCTCACAAACTTTGGTTCGCGAATATCTGACGAACGTTTGTGGCCAAGTTTCGTTAAAATCCGATAAATCTGCATACCCTATTAATCCATTTGAATAGAGGCAATTCACCGAGAAATAAACGTCGAGTTTCTACCCAAGAAGACAAAGAGCAGATTAATGCGAGAGAAAATTAATTGTTCTACCCACGAGGGCACAGAGCAGATTAATGCCAGAGAAAATTAACTGTACCTTCGGGTATATTCTATCCAAGAAGGTTCAGAGCAGATTAATGCGAGAAAAAGTTAACTGCACCTCCGGGTATATTCTACCCAAGAAGGTACAGAGCAAATTATTGCGAGAGAAAATTAACTGTACCTTCGGGTATATTCTACCCACGAGGGCACAGAGCAGATTATTTCGAGAGAAAATTAACTCTACCTTCGGGTATATTCTACCCACGAGGGCACAGAGCAGATTAAATCGAGAGAAAATTAGCTGTACCCTCGGGTATATTCTACGCACCAGGGCACAGAGCAGATCTAACGCGAGAGAGAATTGACTGTACCCTTTGGGTATATACGTGAATGAAGAAAGTAGTCACGCAAGAGTGAGGAAGCACGGAAATTTTTCTTTTCGCGCTTTCAAACCAGGCGGGCTATGAAAATAGAGGGGCTGATTGTAGCTTAACTAGAACTCGATTTTACAAGCCTGCGAGCATAATCTATCTTGCTTTCATGCCAGCGCCATCGGCGAAGCTCTTAGCTATATTTACCAATCGGCTCTCGTGAAGCAAGAGATTTTACTCGCTGAGAATTACCACTTGCTTTCCGAGGTTCAATGCATGGATAACAGTAGAAGAGATCGATCGTCTAACACAACACAATAATGATCGCGCCTAAATGATACGAACTCAAATACATTATGCATTCTTCCCACGTGCTTCAGTGAAACACCAATGAAAAATTAATTTGGTAACTCTTAACTTATTACTCTTCAACACCAATCAAATCTACATGCACATAATACCACGTTTAAGATTTGGCCGACGAGGGAGACGAAATAGGCACAAGCATAAAAGGTTTTTAATGCTCGCGAATGGTAAATCTGGAAAACGATTCAGATGTTTATTCTGTCGTGTACCGGCATCTGTCTTATGTGCAATTAACATTTTACAGCAGGATATCATTCCACTTAACACCTCCCCTGTTACCTAGCCTCAAGATCGGCATAAATAACATTTTAATAACATTTTTTACTGTAAAGCGCCATGAGCCCTGGATATGGCGCTATACAAATCTATTATTATTATTATTATTATTATTATTATTATTATTATATAATTAGACCTTCTGTGAATACACGCTGCGAATTCCTGAAACGCTTTAAGTTCCTCATAAGTTTGGCGCAACTGACTGTCTAAACATTTCGTAAGATGATATGGGCTAATTCAATGTTGAGTAATAATATACACTATGTGACCATTCGAATGAAGGATATCGAGCAGAACGTGAGCAGCGCTGGGGCGGATCCAGGATTTGGTGAAGGAGAATTAGGGGTGGCGAATGGTAAATGCGAGACTTTGCGAGACGGCGAGACGAGTTTTTCTTTGCGAGCCCCGGCCGAGACATTTTGACTCTTTAGATTACGAGACCGAGACTTCAAAGCGCTTTGAGTGCGAGCGCGAGACGTTCAGACTCTTAAAATTCGAGCCCCAGATTTAGTTGAGAGCAAGAATGAGCTTGTACAGCCTTAAGCCAGCTTCTTGGGACTGACTGGAACTGGAAATTCGATTGTAACACACGACGTTATGATATCCTGGAGAAAAAATAACTGTTTTTCTGGCGCCAAAACGGACGTTGCGGTAGGTTTTGTATCTTTTTGTGGAATTAAGACAATTTAGGAGAAGTTAGGATAACTTTTTCTCGGAAAAATTTGTAAGTTGCCTCATTGAAATTCAATATCAAGTGAAGCTGGAAGACGCCATTTATAAAAACAAATAATGGAACGCATTTTGGACTTCGAGACCCTTAGCCTTGAGAAAAATCGAGACTCCGAGACAGCTTCGTAGAAAAATCGAGACTGCGAGACGCACAAAACCGCTAAAAAAGGAGACTGCGAGACCCGTGAAATTCGCCTAAAATTTTACGAGATCCAGAGTTTTTGAAGGACCATTCGCCACCCATAGAACTGTTCACCTAAGGTGGAAACTTCTATTAAGGGATCCGAGGCATGCTTCACCCCCACTTCCCCACCCCTCGGAGACTCATTTAGGTTCTCGAAAACGTAATTTCCAGCATTTTGAGGGATGATTGTTGGTTCTTTAATATCTTTGAAATCATGTCTACTACGCTTGGATATTTACAGTAACGTTTAACTTCCTGATGACGTACGTACTAGCGGTCCGAAAAAACGTACGATTTACTTGCTGTTGTCTTTTCAACATAACTCTGACGGACTTCAAAGTAAACACTGACTGAACTGACTTGAGAAAAGTCGTTTTCCTTGGGCTTTCGTGCGCGCTGGTAGTCGAAATCTTTGTGACGATTGCACAACTCACTGATGAGCTAATTAACAAAGGACACAAAGAGGCTAATCTTCTGGCCTAAGCCACGACGCCTAACCTGTGATATCTCTCGAAAGAAAAACTGTCACTTTTGGTGCCATGTAGAATTTGACAGGAGCATGAATCACGTGTTATTTTACCAAATAGACAAATAAAAAAAGGAAGTACTTAAATAAAACGGATTTTAGATTCAGGAAACTGACTCACGTCCATCAATATTATTTTTGCTTTTTTCAAGTAAGTCTTTTTTTTTTTTCAGAAGATTAAATATAGTATTTGTAGCGATGATTGCCCACAAAGGTTCTGGTCGGAAAGATCCAAAAACAGCACGCATTTAAGGAATTTTTCATCTCCTTTAGGGGGTTCGACCGAATCACCCGAACCACCCCTGGATCCACCCCAGCAGCGCTCTCTTGTTGCAATTTCAAGAACTTTTTTAAACTCATTTTTAATACTCCATTACCTTTACCTACTCCTTACAATACAATTCAAAACAATACTTTATTTAGACACGTCACGTCTAAGAGGTGTACAAGCTCGTTCAAAATACCTACGTGTATTCCTAAAATACAAAGATTTACGTAATTTACAAGTTATAAAATCTAAAATATTAAAAATTTCCTATTATCTGATTCACATCTAATTAATTAACTAAAACGTCAACACGAAGAATTAAATATATACAGTGAAATTTAAAATCCTAACAAAGTAACGGTGGAACAAAATGAACAAAAAATTAAAGGTCTATTGTTCTTAGTTTACTCTTAAAGTGGGCAACGTCAACACTAAGAATTAAATATATACAGTGATATTTAAAATCCTAACAGAATCACGGTGGAATAAAATGAGCAAAAAATTAAAAATCTATTGTTCTTAGTTTACTCTTAAAATGGGTAACATCGAGGGCCGTGTTTCACATTTGAAGGCAGACTGTTCCAGAGCTAGCTTCGTATTGATGTAAGTAAATGATCTCTTCATTAAGTTTAGGTTAA
Source organism: Orbicella franksi (assembly GCF_964199315.1). Taxonomy (NCBI): domain Eukaryota; kingdom Metazoa; phylum Cnidaria; class Anthozoa; order Scleractinia; family Merulinidae; genus Orbicella; species Orbicella franksi. The sequence continues at coordinate 5,196,106 of NC_138151.1, forward strand.
ATTAAGGCGCACATAAATCAACGCCATTACCTCTAAGATTACATCGCGTTTCTCTGACGCTAAGAAAGTCTTTACGCGATGGCCGAACATTCTTCTGAACATAAACTGTCGGCTAAGAAATGACTTAATATTTTACCCGGTAGTTGAGATCCAAGATCTCTAAAGTTTACTGATAGCTTGTGTAGTGGCCAACTACTCTGAGCCAAGCCAATAACTCGCACTCATTTACGTTAATACCAATTAATTTACAAAACTAAACATCTGGATATCTGAACTATACGCTGCAACGAAAGAACAATATGTTCCCATAAAAACTTGGTGTACAATTGAAATAAGAGCAAAAAACCGACCAAAGTTACGCTTACAACTTTTTGTGCCTGAATTCCGATGATGGCGGCACACACCTAGAAAACCTGACGCTCATATGGGGAGAGGAAATGCGCCTGTGTAATCTGTAGATCTGAAGTCAAGGTAACAACTACTTTATAAACATTTAATATATCTACGTGTTGGAAATGCCGTTTGTATCTCAATAGCATTCTGTTAAAAGAAATTTTAAAACACTGTTTCGGTCAGCATTATTACAAAAAATTGCCAATTTACTGTTCTGTTTTTTCACTGAGTTGAAAATGTACATTTCCGTCTTCCGTCGCAGCAGAAAATGTTACAGACGCTTGCCGTGGCGTATTTCGTCTTGGTGCTGGTCGTGGCTTCGCGGCTGGTTGTGGCTTGGAGGCTACGCGTGGTTTTGGGACTGGCCGTGGCCTTGAAGGGGCAGCGTTTGACTCAGCAGCAGGTAATTCATGTGCAGGGGAACTGTGGAGCGTCGTTTCTGATGAAGAATGAAGTGGTGATGCACTGGTGCCCATGTCGTTAGTATGCTTTTCCTTTAGAAGCCTTTGCAATTTATCAAGCGCTATCCAGCTCTCCTTAGCAGTTAGCCGGTGCTGTGGCTCCTTGACCCAACACGCCGCCATTACACAACTCCACAATCCCCAAGGTTGGTGTGTGCCGTCTATCTGGCTAGGGCGCAGTCCCCCTCTTATATCATTCAAAAGCTGCAACTGAGATCGGCTCACCAGGTCGACATGAAATGCTGTCATGGCATACCACATTTCCCAAAGTATGATGCCAAAACTATACATGTCAGCCTTGCTGTCGTAGACATGGCAATCCAAGACTTCGGGTGCAAGGTAAAGTTGAGTACCGCAGAATGTACCTGATATATCTCTTTCACGCTTCGCTACGCCAACATCGGTCAGTTTCACTTGATTCTTATCTGTCAACTTGATAAAGCAACAAAGACAACGGGGGAGTCAGTGTAGTTCCCCTATCGATATGCCACCGTTATGCTTGTAATTTCACTCCGAGTAGCAGCTGGTATATTGCTACCAAATTATATATATATATATATATATATATATATATATATATATATATATATATATATATATATATATATATATATATATCTCCGCTATTAACCAAGCGCTAAGTGTAACGAAAACGTTTTAACAATCTCATAACCGAAAACGTCTGGAGAAAAACACTGGTATACTAGCTCAAATACGTTTGCTGGCACGCCGGTGACTCGTGCAAGGATATTTTACATCTTACACAGATATCTCAATATATTATCAAAGCCCTGAATGCAGCGAAACACTGTCCCAGGCATCGACCGACGGCAGATGGCTCGATATATATTTGAAGTGCAAATTGAAACAAATAAGCTTTCAAAACTTGTTGGTAAGCTTCGGCTGCATATACCCATGGCGAGACCAAACGGTGTTGAAAAAGGTAAAATTAGGTATTTATCGTGCGCCCAGTTTCGGCCAAGTGACTGTGATATCGTATGGCCATATCAGGTCAGTGCACAAACATAAACATAAAAAAATACATACGTTTATCGTAACCCCCAATCTGGGCTTTTCAGTCACAAAATTTCACTACAAAATTATAAATTAACAAAAAAAAAAAAATACAAAAATACAAAAATACAAAAATGCAGAAAAGCCAAAAATGTACTAGAACTACAATACACTGGAGTTCTATAGAAATAATTAAAATTAAATAAAATCAAAATTTTTCCCATGCAGATTTTTCCAACTTAGAAGCGCAACAGTAGACGGCGGAGAGATTATTCCTTAATTTGCATCCGCGGTAGGAAAATGAACATTGCCCAGAGGACAAACGACATCAGGCGATATTCAGAAGATTACATGATTACAGGATATCAGGACAGTGGACACGGCTTCTGATTGGCTAATTTCAAATTTGGGTTGAGTCAACTATCTATATGGAGTAGAATTTTCCAAGGGCTACGCGAGTCATGGGCGAGAGTTTTACTTACCAATAAATTGTCCAGTTTTAGGTCTCGGTGGACAAATGTCTGGTCATGAACATAGCACAACGCATCAAGAATTTGGATAGCCCAGAGCAGTACATTTGTCCTTACAGCTGCGTCTTCTGAGCGCGCAGGGGCATTCTCAGGATGAGACATGATGTGAGTTTTAAGGGAGCACTCACAGAGCTCTAAGATGACCATGACTTTGGTTCCAGACAATGACTGTTGAAGATTGGTTCCAAAGAACTCTACAATGTTTGGGTGACGCAATTCTCTGAGAGAAAGATGACATATATAGAAATAAGCTATTTCGATACAAAGTTGAACTTTATTTAAAATAGTCGCTACCTGCGATCAGGAAATATCGTATCTGCATTATTTTTCTCTGGAAGATCCGTTATCTTTGACAAGCAGACAGTAATAAAGCTTAATTGATACTGTGCAAATGGTGATGACTTACGAATTACCTTTCTCCAGACTGAAAGAAAATTACCATAATCCCCTTAAAATGATTTGGTTGCTTTAAAATGCAAGTAGAGAGGAGGAGACTGGTCGAGGAAATGCCTCAAATAACTACAAAGCCGTTTTTTGACATTAATTGGGTCTGTGCGTGACATGAACTGAACTATTTTTCAAAGAAAAATAAATATCCACACACACAAAAAAATTATCTGGGAAAACATACCTTAGCGCCCTTTCCTCGTCAATAAAATACCACACGTTGTGACTTTCTAAAGGATTGCTGTACACCTTGAGTGCCACCTTAATTTCTGGTTTCCCTTTGCGAGAAAGAACTCCACAGTACACGGTCGAGAAGGTTCCTCTTCCAATGAAGGATTTCTCGTCTTCGCTCCACTTCAACTCTCTCCTTGAGAAATCTGATTTCCTGATCTCTTTGATGTTGAACACTGTAATGTCTCGTTTTAAATTCTCCAACTGCAGGCTGACCGGTTGGTAAATCTCCTGGGTTTCGAGTTTGCACCTAGACTCGGTGAGCAGCTGATGATATAACTTTTTATCGCCTTCTCTCAGTCGTGGTATCTTTGTCTTGATCTCTGTGAGGAATTGGACTGCATCTCCTAACTGTCCGGTTATGAACGGAAGCAGCCTGTCCTCACTGGCAATGATTTTAAGACACTTCTTAGACCTCTTTCCCATGTAAGGGAGTGGATCATTGATGTAACTCTGAAGCTTCTTTCTGTATTGGACGTTCTGCTTGAATTTTTGCGTAAGATTGCCAATGAACGGCGCACCAATTACGACCGAGGCCAGACCTTGACGAAACCATACTGAAGTGGTGACATCTGTGGACGTTTTGGACGACTTCTTTAGAGATCTTGGCGGTGTAGAGGGCTCATGCGTTGGACGTTCTTGCTCAGTTTCGTCACAAAGAACAACTTCTTCCACTTTTCGGATTTCGTCCTCCATGATATCATACTTTTCAGTACAATACTTGAGAAGCGAAACCTCACCTTTAGCAAAATGATTTTCCTGATCTTCCCATTCCTGAACAAACTTTTGGGCTCTTTCTGAAATGCACTTCAACACTTCGCTCTTAGTTTTCGCCCACGTCTCACCAGCTTGGGGCACTTGAGAAGGAGACCACTTGCTGAATCTTTCGGAAGTTTCCGCTGATTTAAAGTAGTTCGCAAGTTTTTCAAGAATCTCTTTTATCACCTGTAACTGGTATTCACTGAGCTCGTCAAAAATACGATCCTGTGAACTTTCCAATTCTACCATCCTATCCATTACTCTTTTCATTCTCTTCTCTGTTTCCTGGCGTGACATGGTCGCTGATTTCAACAGTACTCTGACTTGATGAGAGGCCTTAGACAGCAGATTCTCCAGCCAACTGCAAATATGAACAAGTCAGTAACAATAGGTTAATTAAACATAGAATGCCATTAATCACGGCTGAGGTGGAAGAGGACGAGATTTTGAGTTCTAATTTAAGCCTATTGTTACATCACATCTGTGATTCTCCTTTAATCAATGATTTTAATGTTCGATACTATAGCAAACGCCTGAAATGCCGTGTTTGGTTCACCGAGAACAGTTTCTTTCTGACAAAGAACACAAATGCTTGTCAAGTCATATGCATGAAGAGCTCTTAACAATTGCTCGATCGATCTATTTTACGTAATGTTGGATGATGTCCGTGTTCTGAATTCTGTTTTTCACTTATCAGTTCACTACCAGCGACCCACGTATCCGAGTCATTTATGTGACAACCGGCATATTTTGAGTAGACGTTTCAGCAAATAGTAACGCTAAATAGTAAACAAACTTCGCCTAGCTGTGGTGAATTTTTAGCGAAAATCTTTCTGATCCACACTTCATTAACCCCATTTCATTCAGATCAGAAAATGTTACTTTTTTCTGTTTCTTTCAGTAAGGGCTGATTGTAAGCTGCACGATTTTCTCCTTTCACGGATCTTTAAACAATACTTGCTTGCGATTGACTAAAGTCGTTTCTTCGAAGCAAGCTTTTTTCTAAGCTCTCTGTGTTACTTACCTCGAATAAATTTCTAGGTTGCTCTGCATGGATGAGACTACAAGATTGCTTATACCACTTAACAGCTGGTCAAAGTCCTCAGTAATAACACCATACGTCTGAGCGAGCTGAGCTCTTTGGCACGACAAATAAATGATCTGTGACTGCTCATCGAGGCCTTTTAACTTCTTGGTGAGTTTCTCAATCTGTGTCTTCTTCACTTCTTCAACATTGTTAGCGGGAATTTTATCCCACATGTTGCAAACGAATAATGCACAAGACGTGAACAACTTGAGGTCCAGATTTGCTTCCTTCTTCAACTTTTTGGCGTGGTTGAGTAACAAACCAAGCTGTTAAAAGGCACAATAAAAAAATTAGCACGCTCTGTTGGAAGCTTTCGGAGGTCCTCATAAATTGTCAGAGCTGTTGACGCTTGAGTGCCGAAAGTAGTTGGTTGCGCATTCCTACGGTTAATGATTAGTTTAAAAAGACTAGTGCCATTTTTGCAATCACTCAGAACTTAACTTTAGACCAATCAAGACTTGCTGGCACAAGTTTTCCGCTCTGAGCGCAGGTTACATGAATTTGCTTCACCTTTTGATTATTTCACTTGATTGTCTTTGTCCATTCAGAAGATTGGCTACAGTGATTACTTTGGTCCTGGTTATAAAACAATAGGTTGAAACATTCTCTACAACTAAGCCATACAAAACACATGATTTTATTTAATACTGACCGAGGTTCTGGAGAGTTAAAGTGGTCGAGAGCAGTTTATGGGCTTGTCAGCTTGAAAAGAAAACAACTATATGTAATGGGCAGTTCCTCAAGTTGAAGCCCAACCATTATGGTTGGCCATTCGTTTCAAAATTACGACAGGGTATACGCGGGTTTTTCTGCCGCGTATACTTGTTTACATACGTTACGTATGGGCTTTAAGCTCATATATACGACCATTTAGATCGCGTATATAAGCATTTTTAAAGGGCCACATATTTGCGTAAATTCAAGCGCGGGGATATGCGAAATAAATGCCCAAATATACGCGTCCTACAAGGACCCATATATACGCGTGCTAAAATGCGCGTATATGCGGGTCTCGTAAATTACGTTGTATATGTCAGCACGAAATGTGCCTTTTACGAGTATGGCTGTTCGTGTATGAAAGCAATGAAAATTACTTTAACTAGAAATCGTCAATATGACGGCAGTGGTGAAATGCCTTGTCTTGGTCTATCTGGTATTTAATGTTTGCTACTGCAGCTCCCCCAGTGACTGAACTTCTAGAAACAGTTATGCGTCTTTTGAATGACTGTTCAAGATTTTATCCTCACGGTAATCGTAACATGGCGGAGAACTTGATCGTTCGTCGTGAAGTTGCTTTGGATTCTGTTCACCGTTTAGGACATAGGTGCCCAAGCGAATGCTGAGAGAATTCTGCCTCTTGAATTGCTGGTGAGACAAATTCAATACTTACTGCATAGACGGGAAATGTTTGCAGCTCAGTTTTGAACTTGAGTAATCTCAAACTACACAAAGCATAAGCAGTGGAAAACATTCTTATAGAGAAAAATTTATATTTGGGTTAACTTTTAATCCTGGGTTAGCGTTAACCGGCGTTCGAACAACCTGGCCCTGATGAGTCGAGAAATAAGACTAAAGTGGGTTTTCCAATTCTGGTATCAGTATCATACTGGGTCATTTGCGAAGTAGAAGTATCAATGTTCAGCGTCAGCGTGTAAGAGAAAGTTTTTTTCCAAACTGACCCAGCAGGGTCTGATTTGAGGTGGTTCAATACCATCACAAGGCGTGTTGACAGCGTCAGGGGACCTAATTCTCTCTGGCACATTGATGGACTACACTGCCTTATCAGTTGGAGGTTCGTAATACATGGTAATTTTGACAGGGCTTTAGACTTTAAGTTGTGCAACAAACAATTCTGCTGCGACTGGGCTCGCTCTATTCTTAGCTGCTGTGCAAAGTTATGGATTGCCCCTTAGAGTGTGTTCAGACGAAGGGAATGAAAATTTAGAGGTAGGAAGAGCTATGCTATGGCACAGGGGATTTAATAGGGGAAGCAAAATTGCTGGGTTGTCTGTACACAACCAGTGAATTGAGTTTCTCTGGAGAGAGGTCTTTATTGAAGTCGGTCAGTTCTACTACACTCTGTTCTACCAGATGGAAGAAAATGGCATCCTGGAATCGACAAGCATAATCGATCTGTTCTGTTTGTATTACATATTTCTTTCCAGAATTAACAACCAGTTAAACCTCCTGGTTGAGGCATGGAATAACCATGCTGTACGCACAACCAATATGGGTGAACGCAGTGATTTTACAAGATATATGTAATACTGGAAATACTAGCTGTCAGGGACACATTTGATGATAACACCCAACCAGATGAATTATCTGGTGAAGACCCAAAAGGACGTACACTAAAATCACAGTCTGTTTCCTAAAACTCCCCTTGAGGTATTGATATATCATAGGCTGTAGGACCCACTCTTCCATTAGAAGCTGATACAGTTGGCAAAGCCCTAATGGGAGTACACTGAGGTGCATGAAACTGCTCTTAATGCAAACATTTCCCATCTAAGTAGTAAATATTGCATTTGTCTCACCAGCGATTCTAGAGCCCGTATCTTCTCAGCATTTGCCCTGGTACCTCTGTCCAATGAGTCAACTAAAGGATTAGCCTGCGTAGCTTGGTGGTTTAGCAAATTTTTAAGCAATTTGAGCGCGAGCGCACAAAGCGACAAAACCGCGAAAACGAGCAACAACCCCCCAGGCTCCTCGTGGCTACGCCGCATTTGGCGCTTGTTATCACGGCTTCGTCGTTTTCTTAGCGTTAGGATAAAATCTTGAACAGTCATTCAAAAGACGCATAACTGTTTCTAGAAGTTCATTCACGGGAGAGCTGCAGCCAGAAACATTAAATAGCAGGTAGACCAAGACAAGGAATTTTGCCACTGCCGCCATATTGACGATGTCTAGTTAAAGTAATTTTCATTGCTATCATACACGAACAATCATTCTCTTAAAAGGCACATTTCGTGCTGAAATATACAACGTAATTTACGAGACCCGCATATACGCGCATTTTAGCACGGGTATATATGGGTCCTTGTAGGACGCGTATATTTGGGCATTTATTTCGCATATCCCCGCGCTTGAATTTACGCAAATATGTGGCCCTTTAAAAATGCGTATATACGCGATCTAAATGGTCGTATATATGAGCTTAAAGCCCATACGTAACGTATGTAAACAAGTATACGCGGCAGAAAAACCCGCGTATACCCTGTGGTAATTTTGAAACGAATGGCCAATCATAAACCATAAGCCCCAATCTCGAGATTTGTCCACCATTTCACACTTTCTGCGGTCTCAAGGTAGTGTATTTGCCATAACATGTTCAGGTCCACTCGGCGATGACAGAGGAACATCTTGCATCATATATCTTTAGGTCGGTTACTAATTGTCCCCAATACAAAACGTATAAAAAGATAAAACCTCGCTTGGGTTCTGCGCTTTATGTGAACCTGAACCTTAACTCCGCGTGTGCACAAATTTGCAACATTGCTTTCCCCGCGCAAGGATGGCGGATACGAGCCTTTACCCGGTTGCGGGACAAGATACTCTATTCGTAGGGGCTTAACTGTTGTCGTTATTGCTGTTGTTATTTGTGATCAATTAGTACTTCCATCATCAATCATTAAAAAAACTGAATCATTAAAAAAATTAAAAAGAAAATAAAAATACAAAAGGGAGAATGCCCGACAAATTACGTTACCATAGAAAGTGTATGACCTGCTAAAAACACGTTCAATTATAGCTCTAAGGGCTTATAATTCAAAAACGGCACGGTGAAATTTTTTTATCAAATTTTGATAGGCTTTATAAGATGCAAACTTTGGCAAAGTTTGAGGGAATAAAGAGAACTAACGAGGATCATGAACCCGTCTGAGACGTCTTAACGTACACAACACTAGACAGGATTCACTACCTAGTTGGATCGAGAAGTGATGAGTTCTCTTAACTATATCAATCGTCAAGTGTGGCGCCTTACCCTGTCTTCCTGAACTCCTCCAGCGTTGTCGCTTTTTATCACATAAATGAAGCAAAAGGCGTGTGGCAGGTAGCTGAGGACAAATTCACTCATGGCGTCGCTTTCTCCAACTCCAGGACTATCAACAATTATCACACCTTCCTAGATGAAGAAACAAGCACTTCTTCGGAGAAGCCTACTAAAAGACAGGTTCTGGTCCTCTGCTGGTTTGGGGTAAGGTTACGTTTGAGGCAAGACAAACACTTCACTTGGTAAAAATTCTGATGATTACAGAAACCCCTGAAGAGTTTGCACTAAGTGTGAAGGGGCCTCTATGAGCAGAATAAGTTTCTGAATTTGCGAAACTCAACAAGGAATGCCAGAGTAGAGGGTCCGAATAGGGCTAAATAGCGGTTAACGAGCAATTTGCGTCTCAACCGCGACATCTTTCTGACTACTGCACGTTTAACAAACTTGATAAAAAAAAAAAATAAAAAAAAAAAACTGGTCTCAAAATCGATCTTATGCGAGTATTTCCTTTCAGAAATTTAATTTTACCTGGAACAACGGATGTGGCCAAAACAGCTCTATTTTCTTGTAAGGAGACCCTTTATCTCGCTCATCTTTTAAGTTAACAAAGCCTTTTATCTCCTCTTTATAAGTCGCCGAGGAATGACCAAGCTCTTTGTAGATAGGCTCACGACTTTCTCCTGGGCCATCTTTAAAGTGTATCCCTATCCCGGGCTTCTTGCCATATTTCAATTCGCATATCGTTGAGGTTGTGCTGAGAATTGAATATGGCAAAAGATCTTCTCCAAGAATTAAGTTAATGATGCTGCTTTTGCCCGCACTGGTTTCACCTGTTTCAAAAGAATGATCTGTCTTTGTTGTGTATTATGACGTTACGTTTCGCTGATCTAGATACCGAATTAGGCATCGAAGGCTTAAATACAAGACTAAATTTCCAATTACCTTATCAAATCCGAAAGCATTCCAAGTCTATTTGTCAGACAACATACCAACCATAGAAGTGATGATCTTTAACTAACGAAACGGCAATTGATGGGAATTTTTTTCATTCAGGTTATACATATATTCCGTATAAACATGATGATTCCATGTTGCCGTATGTCTGTTCAGTAATAGATCACGGATGACGTCAAAATATGGAAAAACAAAAAAAGTGGCACACGAGCCATTAGACAAGTGTGTCACGGATTTTCTTACCAAATTTTTATGTCGTCTGTGCTCTATTACCGAACAGACACACGGCAACATGGAATCTACTTGTGCTATATAACAAATAAACGAAAAGAAGTGTTAACGACTTCATCTATGCATCTGTCCTCCAATAGATCATAAGTAAGAACCAATCAAAATGCGAGAGTAATTTAACTTATTATAAAAATCACAATAGGCAATGGTAGAGCTATCAGTTACCTATTACTGAATGCTGTTTACCTGCAACCAGAACTACATACTGTTCTCTCGGTTTGATATTTTTGAGATTTTCTTCGAGGGTTGTCTTGAAGTCATCCAAGCTTTCCTGGAGGGTTTTCACGATGACGTCATCTTTCAATTGATCAAAGAGCCCCGCTGCCTCCTCATAAAGTTTACACAAAATTTCACGTTTGTGTGCATCAGCCTTGCTAGCCTCCGATAAAACTTGAAACGTCTGATAGAAATAGAAAAATAACTCAAATTAAATAACTCGGCGTTTGCCGATTGGATGAGAATGTGTCAAGTGTCATGGGTCAAAACTTACTAATTCCCTGGGGAAACAACATCTTGAACTTTCGAGTCGCACGTGATCAGGTGGTGAACGTTGAAACCGTGGTGAATTTGTGTTAAGTAGATTTTCTCCGTTTGTTCCATTTTGAGTTGGGAGGTACAAAAAGAAAACACTTAAAATGAAGATTGAGAGGTCGGGGAGCGGCTTTGAATTGTCATCTCCATGATTTATTGATCTAGCTTGCTCTTAAAATCACTCCGTTGACTTTAAAAATTCACAAGTGATTGACTAAGGTGCTTTACGTATTCGTAAGACGCTAGGACCATGGCACACTGCTTCGATAAATCATGACGGAACAATAAGTTTATTGACACATATTTTCCTTCTTAATATATTCTTTTTATAGTCCCACATATTTTTGTATATATTTGTAGATGTCATTTTTTCCATTTTTTATCCATCGCAGGTTGTAGTCTGACAGCGGAAAGCTCCAAAGTTTTAACCTTATATAGCCAGTGAACGTTTTCATAAATTTTTCGTGTATTCGAATTGATCGGTGGAGAGTAACTGACAGGAAACTGGTAAAATGGCCGATTGCGATGCTTTCACTCAGAGCTTGTATTCTAGCCCAAGACTATACTGACGTTCCTAGCAGTCTCTTTTATTCTTAAAATATTCTTAAAATTTCGCAAATTTCATTCTTGATATTCTTGTAAAATATATTCTTATTAAAACAAAAAAAAAAAACAAAAAAAAAAAAACATTTTTACTCTATTTACAAATTAAAGTTAGGAAAAGTGCTCATGTAAATGCTTGTTTTTTTCAGTACTGATAATCACTCGCCTAGATAGCCAAAGTAAGTTCCAGATGTTTTCACTATTTTCCGGCCGCCATATAGAATGTGTAAATTGTCACGCAATAAAAATTAAAATTAGAAACCATTCAGTGGATAAAGTCAAGAAAGTGTGATATTGTAGACGATAAATAAAGAATACAGTCCTCTAAGTTTAAGGCGTGTGCGTTGTCCCAAAGTTGAGCTATTCGTCGAAATGTTCGGCGCAAAATTATAGAGCCTAGTATGGAGCCGCCATGGAAAATAGTGTAAACATCTGAAACTTACTTTGGCTACATAGACAACTGATTATCTGAACCTAACCAAAAAAAACATTTACGCAAGCACTTTTCCAAATACTTTAACTCCTAAAATGGCTAAAAATCACGAGGCCAGTTTATATTTCTCGACATAGCTTTATTAGCTTGATGTCACGCGCTGCCATAACTCCGAAATTCAAAATGCGCTGGTTTCCAAACGAAGAATGCAATTGAGCTGGAAATTTGTAAACAGAATCAAATTTAGTACCTCTTATACCTGATGAGGATAAAACCTTTATGGGCTCTTTAGTTTTGGATTTGAGAATTTAATGACGTCACGTGAACACACTGGGCTGTAAATTTGTTCAAAACATTTCGACGAATATTTAAGGTTTGGGAAAACGCACAGATCTTAAACTCGGAGACCTGTCTTCTTTATACATCTCCTATAACATCACAATTTCTTGGGTTTATCCACTGAATGGTTTTCGATTTAAATTCCTATTGCGTGACAGTGAAAATGATCTATATTCATATTTCTGAATCGTCGTGATCGAACGTAACGTAATGACGTTACACGTAAAGTTAACACATTCGAATGCGGCCGGGGGTTTTACTTCTTGGTATACTATGGTATACTGCTTATCCCATGTTTGAATTTTAAAAACGCAAGGCTACAACAGTATGCTTGTAACAAAGTCATTTAGGATTTATGGTTTTTAAAAGGGAAAAATTTCAGCTACTAGCTTCTCAAATCTTTGCATGGCCAGTAAGAAACATCTGTAGAAAATCCGGAATTGCAATCTATCGATCTAATCGTGACTGGTGAATATATACAAAAACATATTTATATACTAGAATTCGCTTCGTATTTACAAATGTGTCTTGGTACGAATACAAAATACAAATAAGCCTTTTAAACAGTTTTAGCCTTTTTATTACAAATTTTTCCAATGCTGCCGATGCCAGTCTAAAACAGCTTGCTAAACTGTTTCAGTTGCTGTTGCGAAACACAGTTCACCACTTCTTGTTTTTTATAGATCTAAACAGCATTTTAAAAATATTCTTACCTGTCCTGCCGTCCAGCTAGGCTTATCTTCTAACGGATTTAATTCTTCTTTCACTTTGGCTTTCATCTCATCCAATGTTGTTAGTCCTTTACACGATACACCAAGGGCCGCCATCGCTGGAAACATTTCCGATATATCGTCGATTTCTTCGATGGTTTTCGTTCTGCTAGCAGCCATTTTACTAATTTAAACGAATCAGTAGGCGAAGAACATATCATAACAAGATGCGACGCAGAGAAATGCTTCTGAGATTTCAATGCAAGGAACGTAAACCATTCGGCTTCTTCCCTGATGGTACACAGACAATTGTGTGAATTGTAGCCTCGATCTTGTGTGCAGAGGGCATGGATAAGTGATTCTCAGAAAACTGATACGGGGTGATACGTCCTCAACGGAACGAGAGTCACAATGCACGGCTTTAAATCGTTAATTCAGCTTATCTATCATCCTAACAGGGAAACTTCGGCAAAGTAATTAGTTCAGTCACTATGCCGAGGCCGCAGCTTCGGGGTATCGAATGCCTCATGTCGTCGCAGAAATTAAGCTTGATCATGAATTATGAGCACATTCTAGTGAGAATTAGAATAATGAGTCACGCGCAGAGAAGTCACGCTTGATCATGAATTAAGAGCACATTCTAATGAGAATTAGAATAATAAGTCCCACGCAAAAAACTCCTCAATGGAGCGAGGGTCACAATGCACGGCTTTAAATCGTTAATTCAACTTATCTATCATCCTAACAGGGAAACTACGGCAAAGTAATTAGTTCAGTCACTATGCTGACGACGCAGCTTCGAGGTATCGAATGCCACATGTCGCAGAAATTAAGCTTGATCATGAATTAAGAGCACATTCTGATGAGAATGAGGATAATGAGTCACGCGAAAAAATGTCCAATTTTAAGCCTTTTTGTATTTCGTTTGCTCTTACGAATGACGTTGCCGGCTAGTAACCTCTCGTAACTGCAAATTCGATGAGAATGAAAAGGATAGCAGTTGCAAAAAGTTGTTTTGAATAGTAGGATAAGACACTACCCTTAATTCATGATCTCTGCGAGAACATGCGGCATTTTGAAACCAGGCAGTAGGGGACTACGGGGGTAAAATGCAGAATGAGGTTGAAACACAGACTGCAGACCATGGGTGAAGGCTGCACACTTTTAAAGCGCATATCGTTTTAACTCCATTTTCGAGTGCTAACGATAAACAGAACTAACCTGATCGAGCGTTATTCAGAGTAATCGGAGCGAAAGGCTCCACCCGGTGAGACTGAAAGCTACTGAATATCACTCAGATTAGCCTGAATAGGGCTTGTTTACAAGGAGAGAGGGTTACTCTAGCAAGCGGGTTACCCTAGCACTCATACATTTCGTCTCTTTTTCTTCGTGTTGTTTACAACACAGCCAGGGTAACCCGGGTAGGCGGGTTACCCTATCTGCGTGCAAGGGTTACCCTGGCAGGCTGGTTGACTTTTTCCCTTGTAAACACTCCATGTAGGGTTAACCAGACCCTTTGAGTGTAACAGCGCATTAACTTGACCTGAGTTGCAGGGTTAGCCTAACTGTAAAATTTGCTTGTAAACCCGGGCTATCTTTTGCTCTCCAGCTAAGGTTAACCCGCTTGCTAGGGTAAAGTCTGCAGTCTACATCATACACTTCGCACTGAATTTTACTCCAGATCTGCAGTCTGAAGTCTGCAATCCGTGTTATTATTCGATTCCTCTAAGCTGCCGGCCTTAGTATAATAACTGAACTAATTTTTTTAGCTGTAGTTCCTCTCTAAAGTCTTCAGAGCATACATTTTTCTGGACAAAAGGAGTTGGTGTTATGATTATATATAGCCATTCATGACCCTCGTACTGCTGATGATGTCCCCCCCCCCCCGGTATAAGACACTTAGTTATGCCCTCTGCACACAAGATCGACGCTGCAATTGTCTGTACCATCAGGGACGAAGAATGGTTTACGTTCCTTGAAATCTAGGCATTCTCTCCGTTACAATGTAGCTATCACCTTTTCCCCTCTTGTTATGCTATGTTCTTCGCCTAAATTCGTTTATATTAGTAAAATGGCTGCTAGCAGAACGAAAACCATCGAAGAAATCGACGATATATCGGAAATGTTTCCAGCGATGGCGGCGCTTGGCATATCGTGTAAAGGACTAACAACATTAGATGAGATAAAAGCTAAAGTGAAAGAAGAATTAAATGCGTCAGAAGATAAGCCTAGCTGGACGGCAGGACAGGTAAGAATTCTCCAGCTCGAAATTACTTAAAATGCCGCAAAAAAGAGCAGAGGCCTAGGAAATGATGGAAACTGCCTTTCGCAGTGATGTCAACAGCGAAACCGTTTAGCAGCGTGGGTTACAGTGACACAGCGATAACGTTGAAATAATTCGCATTCCTACAGAGTTTGATGCGAAGCGAATTTTAGTAAATGTATATCCACTAGCCGCGATTAGGTCGATTGATTTTAGCTCCCTATTTTCTTTGTAGTTTGTTGATTGTTTCGAGATGATTCTTTCATACTTAAGTTAATTGGCAAGAGTACCGTCATTTGCTGATAGTGGGCGAAACACTGACCTACCCTAATGAACTACCGGAAAGAAAAAAATACCATTCAAATTGGGAATCATTTAACTAGTATTGGCCATGGGTAACTCGTTTGGATAGGACATGCGGGACAGTGTTAAGAGTAAATGTCAGTAAAAATCAAAGAAAATTCTAAAAATGTGGCCACGGTCGAAAAGTCGATTTTGCTCATAATTTACCAGTTTGAAGGCCTAGGTAAGTAACTGAAGGAAATCAAGTTAGTTTTTTGAAATATCCAATATAACGGCAGAAATTCACGAAAAACGGTTATCGCACCGAAAGCTCAGATTTCACTTCGCGATAATCCGAAATTTTACACTTTTCAGCTTCATGCTACACAGTCGTTTACATCGCTGTGAAACGTTCTCAACTTTAAATGTATACAGTGATTCTTCCTTAATCAAGAGATAGTGATTATTTTTATTTCTTGTGTTTTCTGGCCGGACTGAGCCCCGATTAAGTAGACATACTTTTCTAATTAAAACAAAACTCAAAAGTTATGTAAATTCAGTGAGGAAAAACGCTGACCGGTAGTGCTTCAAATCGTCTGATATTCTAGCAAAAGACAGTTCAGTCGATGAATTTTAGGCTTACGGATTCATTTTTGCGGGATCTACTAGCAATTTTGCATGAACGCCGATCAAAAATCGAGAAAATTGCAATTCAGCCCCTTTGAAATTTGCAATGTAACGCAACACGCTAAAATAGGTAAGCCATATCTTGCTGGCTTGAGACAGGACAATCAAAGCCTATTAATGTCTTTTACATTTGAAAAGCTTTAAAAGTAGTATTTAACTTAAAAAATCGCCGACAAGAGTTTAAAAAAAGAGAAAAAGAAACACCAAACTTTTAAATCGCACTCTCCATCTTCTCGCTGCCCAATGTCACGCTCGAGCGATTTTCAAGGGAAACAAATTTAAAACCATTTTTTCACCGCTCAAAATGAGTCAGATTTTAATAACAAGATCTTTGTTGTTGATGTGCGAAATCATGCATTAATAAGAGAAGATTGCCCAGTTAACCCGCCGAACGAAGTATAAAAGGTCCCAATAGTATATACATATTGGAACGATGTTAGGGATTACAAGCTTTATGCCGTCGCTAGCCAGTAGGAGGCTATCTATTTCCACGAAAAGTTAATGTTGTATCGATAACCAAACAAACAACGCACTTATCAAAGGAGAATCGAAGTAAGCTGAATGAGTTAGAGACGCCCCGCGCGAGTTCGTTCTTCAATACGGTGGAATTTGTGCCGGCACGCAGTTACGGTCATACTGCTCATACAGTGTAACAAGGATATCAAAAGCCATCAAGTCCTTCAGATTTTATCGCATTGAGACATGCGTGAAGAATATTTTTGGCGAATGTGTGCGTTTCGAGAAACCGAGAAACTTCTTGGAATCGACAACCTCATTGATTAGGTCAGGAGCCCATGACCGGCTCCTGATTAGGTACAGGTCCAGAAGTTGATTCATGTCACTCAAGGATCTGTGGAAATTACACACACGGCAAATGGAAATTTATTCAAGTCCCTGAATTTACTAGAAGATTCAGAACAGTTCTTCCCTGTGGGCTCAGGCGCGCCAGTGACGACTGAAGTCTTTGATGAACAATGAACCAGAAACTCTCCACATCCAACATCTCACGGGATACTTGTGTTTTCGAATTATTTCTTGTTAACTTATTTGAACTGAAAAGCTTGTTAAACCAGGGTCGAAGAAAGGCTCGTCAACTGAATGAGGCAGTAGTTGGTGGTATAAAACGATCCACAAGACTACATGATAAAGCATGATAAAGAGTAGGTAGCACTAACTTTTTCAGAAGTGTAAACCACAACGTAGGTTAAAGATATACCGACATGTCATTGACTACAAAAATGCTTCATGCTTCAGTGCTAAATAGCAATGAAAACCAACCGTGGCGTCACAAATTTGGTTTGTAGACAAGGCAATTTTTATCAGGAGTTTTTTCTCATCCCCACCCCAGCGTTGTCAATGCAATCACGAAACTGATACTGACGTCTCTTTTTCCACCCCGATCAATGAGCTGAATGCAAAGGTAGGCTTTTTGTACTGGACGAAGCTTCAAAGGAAAGCAAACTGATAGCTGAATATCGCATAATTTGAAAAAGCGATTGAAGGTTGAGTTCTGGAGAAAGCTCCATCATCTTCTACAGATTTGACGCATCTGCCAAGTCCGTCACGTACTCGCTGCATAGTAGCACCGTGGACTGCAGTGTAAAGCTCTAGTACGCGTTGTTATTTGAGAAAGCTGAACAGTGCGTTTTAGCCGTCCCGAATATCCTTGCTCCTGTAGATTTGAATTGCTTCTGGGAGGAGTTATCTAAGCGCAAAGGGAATCTAAGAGCAACTGGTGGGGAAATACTTTGAACGCTTCAAACACTCCGTCACTTATCCCGAAGCTGCATAAATTACTTGACCTTCGTCACAGATTGTCATTTCATGCGTGACACAAAACAGGGAGAGTTAGGGAGTGATTAAGTTTGGTTCTACTCGTGCTTTTTCGCTAATACAGGCAATTTCTAAGTTAAATACTATTTCTAAAGCATTTCAAACGTTAAAGACATTAATAGGCTTCGATTGTCCTGTCTCAAGCCAGCAAGATATGGCTTACCTATTTTAGCGTGTTGCGTTACATTGCAAATTTCAAAGGGGCTGAATTGCAATTTTCTCGATTTTTGATCGGCGTTCATGCAAAATTGCTAGTAGATCCCGCAAAAATGAATCCGTAAGCCTAAAATTCATCGACTGAACTGTCTTTTGCTAGAATATCAGACGATTTGAAGCACTACCGGTCAGCGTTTTTCCTCACTGAATTTACATAACTTTTGAGTTTTGTTTTAATTAGAAAAGTATGTCTACTTAATCGGGGCTCAGTCCGGCCAGAAAACACAAGAAATAAAAATAATCACTATCTCTTGATTAAGGAAGAATCAATGTATACATTTAAAGTTGAGAACGTTTCACAGCGATGTAAACGACTGTGTAGCATGAAGCTGAAAAGTGTAAAATTTCGGATTATCGCGAAGTGAAATCTGAGCTTTCGGTGCGATAACCGTTTTTCGTGAATTTCTGCCGTTATATTGGATATTTCAAAAAACTAACTTGATTTCCTTCAGTTACTTACCTAGGCCTTCAAACTGGCAAGTTATGAGCAAAATCGATTTTTCGACCGTGGCCACGATTTCTTTGATTTTTAGTGGCAATTACTCTTAAGTCCCTACATGTTGTTCGCTGCTAATCCGGCAATTGGATTCAGTCATGCATACAGAATCATTAGAGAGCACTGGAATCATTAGATTCTAGATTCGATCATTAGATTCTACAGGCTGACACGTATTTTCTCCATTCCGTTTAGTGCATAAAATGCGTTGTTAACGAAATACCAGTTTGTACCGAAAATCACCTGAACAATGAAACCAATTTTAGATTGAAGCTGTTTCCCAGAAACAAAGATTAGTTTTCCACGAATGTAATTAAATCTATATATGTAGTGAATTGAAACGGGTTATTGAAAATTGCTTGCTGCTTTTAAAACGGAACTAGCTTTTAGACGTAGACAATTAGGTTTATTTCTAAGTAAGACTACTGTGAAATTGATAAAATTGTTTTGATACAAAATCTTTACATATTTCTAAGCTACAATCCTCTTCCCAGTTACCGACGCCACAGGTTACTAAGTACTGAGTGAAGTTGTCATTCACATCAATGTTAATTTAGCGAGCTGTATAAGCAGACCGTGACGGCGACGCCAACGGCAACATCAGGAAACAAAAGCTTAAATGAACAAAAATATGGCTAGGCAGTGGCGTTATAAAGCTTTGCTCATTTCGTAGCCGTCCCCTGCAAAGCAACTACGTAAAATGGCCAAATTCTGCGTATTTCTGAGAATATTACATGTAACGAAGATGGCTAATTTTGTGTATTGACTTTTGGAATTGAACGCTGCCATTATATATGTATTCTGAGCAAGTTTTTACACAGATAAGAGTACTGAACAGATCTAGACAATTGCGACATTAGAAGGTAGAATGTTAATCCTATTATCAGTAGACGCTGTCCTCGGCGTCGCCTTCGTCATTGCTTAATCTCCTTTTGGAAAGAGGCAAGGGGAAAGTATATAGCCTGTATGGCAGCCTTTTTTTTTCGGTAGTGGAAGGTGGGTGCTGTAATGATTGGTTTGTGTGTTAAGCCGTCATCATGGGTTCACAAACATAGACGATCGAGTGCACGTTGCGCAGTCTCTCGGACTCCCAGTCCCTTGGCATTTCCTTCCATTCTGTTACACGTTTAGCCCACGCCTGCCCAAAATATACCTCTATGCGGGCCTGTGTGAGTACGAGAATGTACTGAATCTTTAACTCGTTCCTGTTAAATCTAAGCATATTCCAGCCCCACAATGAAACGTACTTAGTATCAGATGATATCAGCGACTGCGAACAACCTCAGAATCGGTGGGGAAGAACGCAAACGAACAGGGGCAAGCGGCGAAGCCGCGAGTCGGAGTAGCGTGGGCGTCGGAAGACTGACCAGTGCTTGGTACTTGAGGCTCTCAGTTTCGCTGCTAACCTCTTCTCGTTTGTTTGCTTTTCTTCCCTCGCGGATCTGCGAACCAGATCTTCGAGCAATGGAGAGACTGCTCGCAGTGAACAGATGGTGTAGTATTGGATATAACGAGAAATCGGCATCAATTGAAGTTCAATTGTGTGCGACAGACTGAAGAGAGACTAATACGATTCAAGAGCACGTTTTAATTTAGCTATGAATCACGTTTGCCTTCTGGTTTTAGGCCTTTTCAATTTTAACGGAAGCAAGAGATGAAGATGTCTTGAAAAGAAAGGCTCTACTCAAGCTTTATTCTGATAGCGAGGACTGCTTAAAAAACATGGATGGAAAAATTTTTACTCTGCTGCAGAAGAATGTGGGCAACATTAAAGAGAAAATAAAGCATCATCAAGCACAACTGGAACGAAAAGAATGCCTCCTTCTAGTAGCAGGTAAATGACAAAAAAGCAATACAATAGTTTAATAACAGGTTTTTAAATTAACCTGTTTGAGGAGTTTGTTATTAAAATAACAAACTCCTCCATGAAATTATTTCAAAGTTGGTATTGACACGACACGAGTTTCGTGACATCAATGTGAAATCGATTATCACTTAGCTTTGAGTTTGTAAATGCTTAGAAAAATTCCTTAACCTAGCAATTTGCAAATGTTTCCACTGTAAGAAGGGCCAGCACATGTATTTCGTGAACTACTTAGCAATTTCGCCCGTTTGGATTTCTCATGATATTTCGGAAAGGATCTAAGATGACCATGAAGGAAATCTATTAATTCACCGTTAATACAATTTAAGGTGAGACAGGCTCTGGAAAAAGTAGCTTGGTTAACCTCATTCTGGGAGATGAACTTCTTCCATATTCCATACTCAGCACAACGTCCACTATATGCGAACTGAAGTATGGAGAGCAACGCAGAATTGTGTTTCACTTTAAGGACAAGGATCTTATAACGGGGCTTCCAACTATGGAGTTCCCTCTAAAGGCTGCATCCTCTGACAAAGTTATCTTCAGCAGATCTCTCCTTATGTTCACGTGAAGAGTGATCGAGAAAAAGGTTCACTTTACAAAAATGTTGAACTCTTTTGGCCTCACCAACTTTTGGAGGTATTTGCAGGCAAAGTCATGGTAAATTAATCTTTTTACAGTGCGTGGCAAAGCAAACAGATTTCATGGAACCCGTTTGCTCCACCCAACTGTCATTACACCCCATTAATACCTGAGTCACTCATTCCTTTCACAGCGGAATAACTGAAATAAATGATCGAAAATAATTACAATTCTCGTCACAAAAGGTCAGGAATTTACAGCAACGATACTTTTGACTGTTTGTCACAGTGGGTCTGGATGGGGAAACTGACAACTGACAAATAGGCAAAATTAAACTGATAACTGACATAACCCCCCCCCCCCGCGACCCCCTTGACACGTGGTTTTATGTATATTTTGTCAAGTGACAACAAGCGGTTAAAGTGGCGGGCAATTCATAGCTCCCGTCTTTATTTAATACTATCTAAATGAATCATGAATAACAAGTATAGCGGTTTTCAATTGAGTATAACAAAAGCAAAACTAGAAATAATCACTCTGACCAATCACGAAGGACACAGACAGTCCAGTGAACCAATCAAAACTTAAAACAAGTAATGTAACTGACGCAAAGCGTATGCGAGCGAGACGCGATTGGTTTTCGTTTTACTTCTGATTGGATGACAAAAGGGGTATATAAATGTGAAATCAAACAAACGCGGATTACTTTGGACATTTAGGTGAAAACTGCTCTTAACATGGAAAAAGCTAATTAGTTCTAAGTTTTCATAATCTAATGATTGTGTTGATCCTCTCAGACAGTATACAAACCTGCTTCATGGAATAAGTGAAAAAAAAAAAAAAAAAAAAAAAAAAAAAAAAATGAAGCCTCTATTCTCAATTTTTCAGAAAGGCGTGGTTATAATTGACAGTCCGGGTATTGGCGAGTCTAACATCATGGACGAGATGGTCACGCAGTATTTGCCTCAAGCATTTGGGTTCATTTATGTCATAAACAGTGCAAACGCCGGAGGAGTTCAGAAAGACAGAGTAAGTATTGACAATGAGTAAAGTTAGTGGAGTTACTTAGTGTTTAATTTGTAGCGATGAGTGTTCGAGTAAAATCGACACAGATACGCCGGTATAGGATTTGAGGGCTCAAATAAGGCAGGTGAAAACAGTCTCCTTTCAGGCATGATTGCCGATTAATACACTAATTAACCATTAGACCCGTGACCCTTGAGGGCCAAGGGTCTAATTGTTTTGGTATCACCCAACTAGTCGGACAGAAAAGGCAATAATAAAGTTAGCAAATGCAAGTTGAATAAATATTTAGTTGGGAATAAAACGAAAGAAGGCGTCGCGCTCGTCGCGCCAATTTCTCTACTCGAGGACTATTACTAATAGTCCTCTAGTAGCGTGGCCAGTTAAAATGCAGGATTTTCATTAGTCCACTAGTTGGGTGATACTAATCAAAAGTAGTACACTACT
Organism: Orbicella franksi; assembly: GCF_964199315.1. NCBI lineage: Eukaryota > Metazoa > Cnidaria > Anthozoa > Scleractinia > Merulinidae > Orbicella > Orbicella franksi. Next base: position 5,218,576 of record NC_138151.1, read on the forward strand.
TAATTATAAACTGAGGAGTCGTGAAGTAGCACGTCCTTTATTCTGTTGCCACCTTTGGTGTTAACAATTAAACCACTTAAGATTAGCACACAATAATATCGATTAATAGCGGAGCTCCGGCGGCCCTATAATCAAATAGGAAAGGAAAGGAAACCCATGTGTTGATTTTCACATGGTTATCATGGCTAGCGGTATTGCTCGTGGGCGCGTACGCACGACGGCGACGACGACGGAGTCGCGCAACATGGCGGCCATACTCCAAATAATAGGTTGACAGAGATATGCAGCCTTGGTTTACCGTGTACTTCTCTGATATTGGACATCCAAGTTATGATCAATTGACACCTGTCAAAACAAGGTATCTGCTGACCAGTATCATGTGACCATATCGCAGGCTGAAGTTTACAGCTCTTCGAGGTCGAGTGGTTTTTTAAAGTTGATCGCTGACCAAGTGCTGGTTTTCGATTGGATCGCGGGCTCATCCCAGGTTAACTTGTTGAAAACAGGGCAGGATTGTTCGGAAGCCGGTTAACGCTAACTCAGGATTAAAAGTAAACCGAATTATAACTTTTTCTTCTATACAAATGCTTTTTGCGGCTTTGTTTTGTATATATAGTGATTATTAAAACTCAAAACAGAAGGCTAAACAATATAGAGAAAACCTCAACGCAAAGTTACAAAACTCAAATCAAAATTCTACCTTTTCCTGGCTTAGCTTAATTTGGCTCTGAACAACCCGGCCCAGGAGCTACGCTTTTAGGCTGGCCTAAATCTATATATTACAAATGAGGAGCGTTTCATTGAGAAATATTGAGGGCTAACATTGCTTGATAATATTGCACAGTGGGGAATAAGTCCCCCCAAGAGCTGATTAAATTAATTTGCGTTATTGCTAGGTGCCACAGAGTCTGTGGCAATATTTGGGAAGTTAATTTTGTCAAAAATTAACAACTTTACAACTTTTTATTCCAGTAACTCGCGAAAGTCACATAGCAGTCCAAACAGTAGTGAGTCATGTGTCTCTCGATTTACAGCTTGAAAAGTTGCTGGCAGAAGTAAGGAGGATGACGCTTGAGGGACAGGAAGAATCAGTCTCATCCCAATGTGCTTTGTTCGTGTGCAACAAATGGGACCAAGTTCCGGAGAAGGAAGTTAACGACGTCCGGAATCACGTGATAAGGAAGCTGAAGAAGTTTTGGCCTGGTCTTGATCCCAAGTCACAGATCACCTATATGTCAACAGAGAACGCCAGTGTCGCTCAGAAGTACGGAATTATCACCAAAGAATTTTTTGACCTGATGAGTGACATGAGGTCGATCGTTTTGAAAAGCATCAAAGCCAGAATAGAAATGCATTGGAAGTAAGCCTTTTTAAAAGCGTGTTTATTGATAAGTTCCTAGAACCAAAACAGTAAACCCGTAAATTCTCCAGTGAACGATGATTGACTCGAACGATGGAATTGCTCTTTTCATAAAAATAGGTCCTCATTGCGGGCGTGTGGCTTACGGGTTACTTTACTTTTTACGAGTTACTTTATTGACTTTTGGCTTTACTTGTTTACAACAGCAGTCTTTAAAAAATGGCAGAGTAAAAAAGAGGAAAACCAAGTGAATCGTTCCTTATTTTCACTTGTTATTTTTACATGTCTTTTTTCACTGATTGAGTTTAGAACTAAAATAGTGGATGAATTTAGCGAAGCCTAAAAGCGGACCCCTGGACCGGGTTGTTCAAAGTCCGATTAAGCTAACCGAGGATAATATAAGCGAGGGTTTAGCTTGTGTCACAGCCGCCTCTCCCCGTAAAAATCTCTCCCCGATTTTTTTTTTTTACGTGGAGAGGCGGCTGTGACATAGGTTAGCATGAATTTTGATTTGAGTTTTGTAACTTTGCGGTGAGGTTTTCTGTATATTGTTTGGTCTTCTGTTTTGAGTTTGAATAATCTAAAACTACACGAAACAAAAGCAGTGAAAAATATTTCTACACAAGAAAAAATTATACTTCTGTTAACTTGTAATCCTGGGTTAGCGTTAACCGGCTTCCGGACAACCTAACCCTGATTACAATAAGTTAATTAGACATGAACCTGTGATCCAATTGGAAATCAGCTTTTGGTCAGCGGTCAACTGACCATATATAGATAATCAACTGACTATCAATATACTGGTAGGTCAAAGAAGGTCTCCCTATAGTTTACTTTCCAAACTGCAATTTAAGGGGAAAAGACAGAGGGTACCGATGAAACAACTACAAACTTAGGTATATAAGTCATAAACTTTAGAGATTAATAGTAAACTACTGGGATAATATATGAACGTCCCATGGAAATTTCCATAGATATATCATATTAAACTCTCAATAAAAACGATTCTTTCGCTCTTCTAACATTTGAGCACCGACCAATTATTTTTTGCATTGCAATTTAACTAGGAAACGTACCAGGACTGTTAAATTCTTTTCGCATTTCTGTCTATATAGGTTTCTCTCGTGATAAATTTTAAGTTCCACTTGTGTTTACACAGTTCATACACAAACAGTTCTTTTAAATACTTCCAGTCACATCGCACATGACATGATTCCGAATCAGAATTATAACTGGGGTTTGTTATGACACGCACCCGACTAATGTATTTTACAATGTTATTCTAAAACCTTAACTTGCATGCATACATTTTTTTTTGTTTTTAAGTCATGTGACGTAAAAGATGTACATTTAAAAATATTCTTCTTTTTTGCAGATGGCTGGATTACTTTCTTTACCGGATAATTTATCAAGCAAAAGCTTTTGTGATGAACGCTTCCAGAGACCACGACGAAGTCTCGGAAAAAATGGAATCGATTCTCACTCGATTGTCTGTGATTGAAAAGCAGCAAACCCAAGTGATGGAAGAACTTCATAACCTGTTGAAGGCTCGTGTCAAAGACGCTGTTCATGAGCACTCCGAGTATCTTAATTCACGTGATATCAGAGCTCGCTTCACCTCGTGGACCTTAGACGAAATTAGAGAGCTCCTCGGAAGTGATTAAAAGCAACATCTCGAAGGCGTTAGAAAGCCGGCTACAAGAAATCATCGAGCATTGGGAAGAAGATAACCAAGTATTTTCAGATGCTCGCAAGTCTCTTTTACAACACTTTCAGAAGCGTTTCAGATTTGTTGAAGGGCAACTAAGGGATCTCCATAGAGCTGTCACAGATGATGGCATGGATGTCCCAGAAAGTATTCCAGCTGACGAAGGCTTCACTACAGCAGAAAAGGTTGTCATCGGCGTCACTAGTCCAATATGGGTTCCAGTTACCTTAGTTGCACTGGTAATTGGTGCTCCTGTGGTCGGAGTACTGGCGATCAAAAACAAGATAGAGGATAGAAGTAGGATCAAGAAATACGACAGAGACAAATGTGCTTTTATGGCTGAAACATCCGCAGACTATCTCGATGATGTTACACACGAAAGCGTGCTCAAGTTGTTTGTGAAGGACCAACTGAAAGAGGCTAAGCTGTGCCTGAAGCAAATTGAAACCCGTATTCCCGAGCTGATCGAGGCTGACAAGATGTTATGCAGACAACTCGGTGACGAAAAGCGTTCACAGAAAGAGATAAAAGAATTGTACGAACCAATCATGGAGGAAGCTTCTGATATCAGGGGACATCTGGCGGTATTTGCATTTCATGAAATCCGTGCCGCTGATATCAGCAGCGAGGAATTAGACTGGAAAGAAGACATGCTCTCTTGTCTTGGATGTGGTGCATTTGCCGCTGTTTATCAAGGGAAGATTAGAAGACAAGGAGAAGAGCAAACTGTAGCACTGAAGGTTTGCAGCGAAGTGCTTGATTCCAAAAATGCAAGCCTTATCATGGCGGAGGTAGAACTTTTGAGGTAAGTGAGTTTAAGTGAATTTCCGTTTAAGCCCCTGAGTTTCCTTAGACTCGACACAGTGGCGGATCTAGGGGAGGGGCCCGACCCGCCCCCCCTTATTTTGGGTATAAAAAGAAGGAAGAAAAGCCGGCAAAGCAAGCAAAACAACCCCCCCTCCTTAGCTCAAGGTCTGGATTCCCCACCGCGAAATTCATGCATGTTGAAGGTATGAATGAGGAAGGAATCGTCAGGTATTACAGGGCTCATTCATGAGCAGACACTAATTTCTAGAATGATCTTGAAGATTGTCTGTAAGGCCACAGAAATCTATTCTTATCCGGGAGTAGTTTTTACACTTGCACAGCCACCTGAGTACGTTGTACATTAAGGTTATTCCCCAGTATTTCATTGCGCATCCCTACTGCGCATAATTTCACGCCTGATTAGCGCGCGCGCATTACAAAATGGCGGCTTTTTCTTTACAGCTGGACCTCGCCATAGAGGTAAATCGTCACTTTCTCGAAAACGAGTACGGTGATCTATCATTTTTTTTTGTTGTGTCGAACTGAGTAATAAATTTCTCTATGTAAAATAAATATGGGCCAATTCTCAGTGTAGAACAGAAGCAATTGTCGGAAACGTAAATTTAGCAAGCAATCGTGACTGCAATCATGGTACTACTATAAGGATTTATATGGGTATAGACAAGGTGCTACTGCTCCTAAACGAACATGGGGACCCCTCATTTTTATTTCAAAATTTAAGTTCCTATAATATAAACAATCAATATGCAAAGTTTCACAAAAATCTCAGTGCATGTTCTATTTCAGTGGAATGACCTTAATAACTGCTGATCAAAACTCCCAATGATTTATTTAGAAAAGTAATTACTCTGATCATGGTGAATCAGAGGAACCACTTTATCCATTCTGGACATTGATTTATCAGTCTCTTTGATGCACCATGATCCGAGTGATCTTGGATCCCAAATGTACGCGCCCCTATTCTTGAAAAATTACTGCTCAGTTTTCAAACGTCTTCTCGAGAGTTCTTAAGAATATGCTCTGGAACGCCGGAACACTAACCTTCTCGGCCACGCTGCCTCCACATGATAACGGACCTTGGACAGAAGCTGAGCTAATATGTCAATCTAAAAATACTGGACACAGGGCATTTTGCGTACGAGGGAAATTTTCAGTTCCTTCATTGGGATCGAAATCTCAGCAAGCTTTCCTCTCAAGTTGTCTCGCCAAAACGTCTCACAAAAACATTTCAGTTATGGCTATTGCAACAGCCCTTATCAACAGATGGCATTAATTTATCACATATTTGTTACATAATTCTACATGTTTGGAGGCCCAGTGCCACCTTCAGCTTTCCTGGAGCATATAACTGCCGGGACTAACGGTAAAGGGTCCAGTGGAGTTCTTTGTGCAATAAAATTGACATATTAGGTCGTTTTGAGTGAAACTCGACCGTTTCCTCCTTTCACATCTTTCAGTCTTGTTGTTTGTACGCCGGTTTTAGGCCCCAGTTCATGAGATTCAGAGTACGTCGTTCCTCTCGATTGTGTGTGGTAGACGAAGTAGTAAGGAACATAACATTAGAAAGAAAGACACATGTGACAGTTATTGCAAAGCCAATTTTGCAATATTTGTATCATCTATATTGCGTGTTTTTTTTTTTATTTTGTTCGTCAGAAAATTGCAGCATCCTCACATTGTAAAATTTTATGTCACATCCCTTCTCAAGAGCGCGGACACCACAAGAGTGATCCTAGTCATGGAAAAGTGCAAAGGGAACTTAAAGAGTCAGATCTTTGATCACCCAGAAGCAACTCCATCAAAAACCAAGAATCTTGCCGTCTTTAGAGAAGTATGTCGATGGGCGAAGGAGATCAGTGATGCTCTTGCTTTCATACACAAACGAGGGGTTATCCACAGGGACCTTAAGCTAGAGAACATCTTGGTATGAGGCTGAACTTTGTGTGTTACGCCAATTAAAAAAATACTGACCTAAATATTGTTCAAAAGTTTTTGAAAAGGCCTTCGGGTAAAAGAAAAACTATTAGTGTTTTTCTGCCTGTGGGTTTGTAAATTGAATGAAAACTAAAAAAAATCTGTTTTTGAGCCTGAAAAGACATCATGCCAAACTTTGAAACCAAAAATTGGATAATACATTCAATTATGTCTTGTTTCAAGTATAGAGATACACACGCATCTAAACTTGGACACTTTGTCTCGACATAAAAAAAAACTGATGTTGGATGTTACTAAAACAAGGAGTGGGGAATGGAGAGTGGGGAGTAGAGTTTCGGGAGTAGGAAGTGGGAAGTGGGGAGTTGAGAGTGGAGACGCCATTCGAATAGATGCTTAAAGTATATTACATGAAACTACAATTTGTAGGAGTCCCTTAGAGAAATCTGTTGATTTGCCACGTACAGTGAAACTGCATATGTTCCCTTTTTACATTCCAGCTATCAGAGGAAAACTCAGTGAAGATAACTGATGTTGGCGTTTCTAAAGACGCAAAGGACATCACGGGTACTTTGGCGGGGACCCCTGTGTACGTTGCACCGGAAGTTTTTCATTCCGAGGTGTATGACAGCAAAGCAGACATATACAGCTTTGGCATAATGCTGTGGGAGATGTGGTATGGGCGGCAGGCATTCGTTGAATTCAGGGGGCCGATGACAGCTTTCTTTAGTTTGGTGGATAAAGGCGACCGTCCGGGAGATGTGGACGGTGGAAAGAAGCCTCCGGCCCGCTGGAAACAATTGATGAACTGGTGCTGGGATGGAAATCCTGACCAACGACCTTCCGCAGAGATTTGTAATCAAGAAATCACTACACTGTCCCAAGCGGTTGTTAGACCGCTCTAAATTAACTTGCTCTCAAAGGTCTGATCCATAGGACGTTCGAGAAGCAGGAAATACACTTTAGGTGATAAGAGCTTTAATTTAGATCGTTGTATCATGTCTGATTGAAGGGAATAGGCGAGAATCTTCTCCAGTCAGCCAACTTTTCTGTCCAGAACGTGTCCAACTTACGTATAGATCTGTTTGGCCCGCAATCAAACATGGTCATCATTGTCCAGTGGACTCTTTTAAGACACGGCAGAGTACTTTACTATTTATCAGGAAGGCATAGGTCCTGGGCAAGTTTTGAACTGCGTTTACACATTGTCTCTCGTTTCGGTCTGGGACAATTATTAGTGTGTTTACGAAATCCGAACGGAAAGATATGTTCTTCAGTCTGGTACCACATTTTCCATTGACACAACGGAATTTAGCTTGTGTTAGAAATTTATTTTCTTGAGCACATTAATGAGGCAGAAAAAGTCTTACAGACTAACAAAGAGTAATTATGCTAGTAGAGAGCATAGTCGTGTCCCCAACACTGGGACTATGTGGGGATTTCGTCACAATACTATGTCTCGGTAAGCGGGGCATTGATCTTATTTGAAACATTATGCATATGGTGGTTCGAGAAGGGACGAAGCAGCGGAGATTACGCCGGGATTAGACAAGGTCGACTGTTTTGACTTAATTATTAACCTGGTAGAATGTTTTTTTGCGGCGGAAATTAAAAACCTGAAGGCGTCACGGATGAGCTTATAGCGTCTTGTTGTGATGTAGTTTCTTTTTTCATAGACTTTTGCAAATGACGATGTTTTAGAGTAAATATTTTGTGTCGATAACAGTTAGTTTTGATTATATTTGGGCCTTGGTAGGACTCCATATACTAGGAAATGTACATATCACCAATAACAATTCGTTTTCTGGAAGAGAACTCATTTAACATTTATTATTAAAACCTGGATCATTGGATAATGCAATTCAAGGGTTTTCATTAGCTTAGCCATCAAGGGTTACGAGCCATTATAGCACGCATGCTCTACAAATATGCTAAGCTACGCTCGTTCGTACTTATATTTATAACAGACACGAGTGTTTTACTGGAATATACACCACTCGTAAAATTCGTACGAAGCCACATCCGGGACTCGAGTGACATTCCGGGACTCGAAACATTCGTGGACATGTTTTGGACAAGTTTTGGACAATCTTCGGAAATCCTCGGAGAGTGATCGGAAATCTTCGGAAAATCGTCAAAAACGCCGTCATCAGTATGTCTATATAATAAAAAGAACATTAAACGTTAGCTCGAAGATTAATTCTATATTCTCGAGGCAAGAACAATATCTCATTCGTTCGCTGCTCTCACTCGTGAGATATTGCTCTTGCCACTCGAGCATAAAATTCATATCTTCTCGCCACCGAGTAATATTTTCATTTTTTTTTTAGTTTAGCTTTTTTAGTTTAATTACTTTGGGGGCGTTTTCAATAAAACAGTTGTTCCACTCGCCTTGTTAGATATGAGTTGACTATCTACCATCTCATATCCAACGCGCTCTCGTGGATTAATTGTTAAATATTTCGCCTGCTTCACCACTGATTCCGATACAGGCCTCGGACAGTGTGCAGAAGCCTTGCACTGGTTAGTAAAAAAAAAAAAAGCTGAAGTTGTGCTGACATCAAATCACACAATACATTTTCATGCATGTTTATTGGACTTAACATGTCCGAGATATTTTACAGTTTTGTGATTACAAGCAGCTAAATTTTAAACGCCTTATCCTTTACTTCCATTTTTTTGTAATGTATTGCAAACTACTGCCATCAACTGATTTAGACTATTGAGATACTGAAAGTTTCTTGCCAGTTCTTGCGACCTAGCATTTTATTCCATTTAATTTAATAAATTCCACTGATTTCCCTTTGACAAATACATGTATGTAATTAACTAACTAACTAACTAACTAACTAACTAACTAACTAACTAAAAAGGTGCCTTTACTGGCCGTAAAGGGAGTACTCTGAACGTCGAAATAAATTCCCTTCTACTTCTGGTCACTGCCTTGTGAGCAGAAAGAGAAGGTCATCTCTGTCTCGCAGGATGTATTAGAAGAACATCAGAGATACACATGTATTTGACTTTACGGACCTAGCTCACAGAATTAATTATTCGTCACACTAAAGCAAGGATACATCTATTTCAGCATTTATGCTTTGTAAAAGAGAAAAACGTGATTTAACCCCAAAGGCCTTGTGTTCACATACAATTTGTCCTTGGTATGCTACATACATTTCCCATATTTGGGTAAAGAGAATCAAACATTTACCCTTGCGATGGATGTTTTTATACTGACGAACCACTTGCTCGATTTAATTTTATCATTGGAAGGAGAAATTATATGCTGAGCACTTGACTCTCTGGGGATCTGATGGTGCAGAGAAAGGAACGAGGAACTTTGAGTTTTCAAACTTCTCCTGAAGTTGTCATAAACTCGAAACTCAGTCTCAATTGCTTTTATATTTTAAGTCTCTTATAACGATACAAGATATTATTATTGACAGGAACATAGGAACAATTCTAATTTGTTATGCGTGCGTAACGTTTTGAAAATTCTCATCTACGTTCGCCTTTTTCCACGGTATCTAATAACCATGACTTGTACGGGATGGTCCTGCGATTTTCTTATTATATTACACCAGACAAAATTATAAAAAAAAGGAGAGTCTTACTGAGGCAATTTCTTTTTGTCATCGTTGTTTCATTTTCTTTTAGTCATTGAAGCACAACAAAACGGATGTCGGGATTTTTTGTAGTGGAAATGTGACTGACTCTCCATGGAGTACAACTTGGTATTAACTGTACATGTATTGCTGTCGACCAATCAGAACCGAGTAATTTTGTCTGGTGTACTATAAGTGTCATGACACTTAAGTAGAAAAAACGATCATTCGATTCTCTCATCATTATTTCGCTACAAGCTAAAACTATTTCGCTGATCATAGAAATTTATGTTCTGCTGTAAGAGTCTCGATGACACTTAAAGCGCCCATAAGACATTCTGACACGAGGCAAATTTAAATTACCGTTAAGGTTGACCCAAATTAATGCTGAGCTCCTACTGAGGCCGGAGCGAAGTACATACCGGTGCCTGGATACAGAGAGTGCGCAAAAGCACAGAAACGGTTAAACTTCTCTTGCACCGGCGGCATTCTCGAACCCGGAACCTTCAGTGCTCAAAACGGAAATGCTGTGAAACAACACTTAAAAACATGGAAATGCATGTAGAGACTATTAGATTGTCCACGCACGTATTGTGCAAATCTGGACCACGCGATTGGCTATTTCGAGGCTTAGGTAACATATCTGAAACTGAGAGTGATCTAAAAACAACTGTAAGAACAAAACCTCTATGAGGAATTCATGCCATTGCGCTTCCTCCTTTCTTCTTCGTACTAAAAGGCACAGTTGACAAAAAATGATGCGTTACTTGCGTGCGAACTTAATTTGCTGAATTTATTTCGACTCATGAGAATGTTGATGATTAGCCAATGCGTTTACTTTTTCTTAATTGTGTTGCACTGATGCAAAAAGTACAATTACATCGACGCCATATAGCTTAGGGTTTTGTTACGTTCGATAGCTTGGAGGGTGAGAGGGGAGGGAGCGCTTTAGCAAAGTATTCAAGCTTCAGGATTCAAACATATGAGGTGTGTAAATCATCTAAACTGTTCAATTTAGGTGTCCAGTTTGTGACGCAAGTCACGCCAAGATAATGTTTTACATTGCACAAAGTCCGAAAACTTCAATTTAAAAAATTTGTAAAAATACCAGAGTCTCGAATAAAATTAATAAACTCAAAAAAGGTATACAATTTTTCTGCTAAGTGTCGTAAACAGAGTACAAAGACGTCTACGCCTGTCAGCAATAATAAAAATACATCTTCAATTAAATGTGCGTTGTATCTAAGAAGACTTATTTCTATGTAATATAAGCGCAGTAAGCACCCTTTACACCTACTTCTTGCCACTTGTTGTTATATCCTCCCCAACCATAATGTAAGAAGAACTCGTTATCGTAGACTGTCTTCCAGTAGCAGTTTTCTTTGGTCCTCTCTCCCCACCACCATCCAGTCTTCGTAGTGTCACACTGACGCTCACTTCTGGACCTTTGCTTGTATTTCGTGGCGACGACCGCATGGCCTCCACCTTCTAGTGTAATGCTCAGAATGACAGGGTAGCCGTATTTTAAGTAATAGACAGCTTTGGATGCAATCCAAGATGAGCCTCCTCGTTGAATGAATCCTCCACTGCTTTTAGTGCTCCGTTTTTTGCGTTTCTCGACATAAGTAGCAACCCTTGATCTGGATCCTTGGCGCGCTCGAAACCACGGCGCAATGTAGTGCATTTTGGAACGTTGAGTGGCGCCTTCACCATTACTACAGAAAGTTTCAACCTCATCTCGTATGTCCTCTACAAAGCGCTTTACGTCATATGTCAGGTATAACGGAGCGACAGTGTACTTATCGCCGTATATTGTTGGACTAAAAAAATCGGGGATGTACCTTGCACGTCTGTCGAAGTATCCAAACACTTGAGCCCAGGCCACAGGACTGCATCCACTCTTACAACCGCAACAATCGTGCTGGTCATAGTCAGGAAAGTTGTATTCAGCCGGAATCGATCCTGTAGTTATGGAGCGTCTGGATCGTTTGGACTGCAAATTTATCGCAAAATGTTTCTTTATCACTTCGTTTTTACGTCCTTTAATTTCCACGACAAATCCAATTTCACGCCACTCTAAGATATTTCCCACCAGTGTCCGGTTGCCGCGTACCTCAAGCTTCAGGTATGAGAGATGATTGGGTGTCTCCATTATAGCAATTGGATTTACCTTGGTACTTCCCTCTGGCTTGCACACGTCGACAAGCACCTTACAGAGTCTCTGCTGCCACTCGGATCTTGAACTGTGGTGCATGCGTGAATTACCAATGTTTCTCATATAGACGCCAACAGATCTGAAGCGTTCACCTAGAGCAAGTTTCATAATGGAGCCAGGAAAAAGGGCTTCCTCGTTAATGCCTGTTTTCTTCTTTCCTCCTCCTCTAGGATCCACGTCTGTGGTTGCCCAGTCTGACCGCGACCGCCTCTGTAAAGACCTTTGTCGCCACTGCTGTTTAAAGTCCTTAAGACTTTGATTCACCATCTGATCCAGCTCTCGCCAATCTTTAATCTGTTTCACAAACGAGCCAGAGAGATCAATAAATAAAAAAAAACAGTTGATATTCTATACAATGTTGAAGCTACAAAGGCCAAACTATTTTGAATGTTTGTCTCAGAATGAGATAGGATTGCGGGACTGATTAACGCTCTCTTTTATTCAATTTGGGATTTCCTTTACAAAGAGCTCTTAGACTTTTCCTATACAGTTATATTGCATCTTTTTCCTTTTCTGTTTTATTTTCTGGACTTTCTGTTGATAACAAGGCCGCACGCTCTGCTAGTTTTGCTCAGATTAACGACAGCTAATAAATATTATTAATTACTTATATAAAAATCAGGTATACACGTTTATCTGTAACGTCTAATTCAACCCACCTGGGGAGTAGTAGCCGTCCAGTTGTAATTCGCCGCCACAACAGTTCCATTGTCATTCTTACAAACCGTCAATCCCATTGGTGACAAGCGATAAAACTTGGCGCACCGCTGACCATTGTCCTGAGCCTGCTGTATGAGCACATCAGTTGGTCTTGGATCCGGGCCACTCTCCACTTCTCGATAATCTCCAGTTTTTTTACCGGAAGAGAGTACTACGTAGTCACTTCCGATGTCAATTTCGTAGTAGGTTATAAAATCTGGTTCAAGGTCCAGGCGATAGATAGGACGGGTGGGACCTAGGTCATCAGATACGTTGACGCGGGTGAGGTCTGTGAAGTCCTGATCAGTGTCGCTCAGCTCCACTATGGAGTCTAGGACTTCATAAGGCAGCTCCAACGCGGCTAAGCTTGTCACCAGGGCGATGCCGATACTCAATAGGAAGGGGGCTTGTAATGCCCCTAACATTTTATTCAACAGTAACTTTAACCGTATGTCCCTGATGAAACGAAACGAATATATTGCCTAAGTAAGCAGCTTAATAATTATGCCAGTAAAGTAATTATACGTAAACAGGTAAACAAGTGGATAAATGCATTGCCAGAAAAATTGAACCGATATGCGCAGTTGAACCGTGACACTTCGAGCATGCACTATTTTGATCTTCTGATTACAGAAAATATATGGGGAACAGTTTTTGATTGTGTCGTGGTTTCATACAACTAATGGACCAAATAAACAGACAGACGCAGATAGAAATCAATCAATCAATCCATCCATCCATCCATTCATCCATCCATCCATCCATCCATCCATCCATCCATCAATCAATAAATAGACATAAAAATAAATCAAAATACAGACGAAAGAGGCATTCCAAACAACTAACAAACAACTGTCACTGTAATCTTTCTTTCTAAATTGCCGAAAAATATTCGGTCAGTCACGAAAAAATTGGTCATGTTTTTAAACATCTTATACTGTACGTTTCATCTCAGCAAGCGAACAACAAATGCTATCGGTGTATCTCATTGAAATTACACCAAACAATCACTGCCAAAACATTCAATCGAGAAATGATCACAAGAGGAATACTGCGCGCATGATATAAAAACAGGAAGTATTAGAACAAAACTAATTATACTCGGAAGAAAAGAAAGGTCATTAAGTTGTTCCAAACATCAAATGTTTTTATTCTTTTGTTCTTTCTGAAGGTAAGAAAGACTGCACTGACTACCAGTTAAGTCCACAAGAAATAAACTATTCTTAGACACGAAACTTTAGGAACATGTAGACGCGCGCCTATTCGAGACAAAACTCGAAGAATTTGTCTTGCACAGAGACGCCGTGGAAAGAAGGAAAAATACATGGCGGGTCAAATAACTGGAATTATTGCTGTAGGAGTAAGACAGTGCAGTGGAAATGGTTAAGAAAATTATGGTAAAACTCAGACTCCCAAGTTCGACGGGGAAGAGATTCGAATAGGCTTCAGATCGACAAACGAGCTTCCAAATTATCATGTCAGTGTCGCTACTATTTGGACTTTGCCCTGGATTATAAAGTTTTTTTTTATATTTATGAAACTATTATTAACGTTAAGTATGGCATTGAAAATATAGAGCCGGAAGATTTAGACAGATCTCTTAAAAAGATAACATGCAGATACCAACTTACCTGAGATCAGCACTGACAAAGGCTAGAAGGCGCCGTTTACTCCCGAATAGGAGCAATCAAACTGATTAAGTTTTGGATCGTCAAGAGCTTTTATATCTTTATATCTCGAACAAACTGTTTAAGTCCTGCTGTTTTCTTTTTCACTTTTCTCACAGAACAACCGGAAAGTTACAACGATTATGTTACACCGGAATTAGCTTCTTGTTTGAGAAAATATCACGTGGGCATGGCATGACAATGTTTTTTTGCGTCCTCTGGCTTTGTGTCAGCTCATTGCGGCTTAGCGATTCTTACGGTTATTGTACATTAGCTTGGTTATTTCTGTAGTGGTGCTAGATCGCGAGTGAAACACGTAAAATACCGCGTAAAATGACGCGTGGCATTAGGTTTCCATTCAATGATGATTGCAGGGAAAAATAACAAAACAATAAAAACGTAGGACTGCTAAAGGGTGACCGTCTTGATATCTTGCCACACATGGAACTAATTCCGGTGTAATTGAATCGCTTCAACAGCGTCTTCCCGTTGCTCTCTAAGACAACTGACAGAATTACAGGAAGTCTTAACAGTAAAATATTCTTTTTTCAAGGAAAACCTAGCTCTGTTCTTAACTAGGCCTGTGTATGTGCAAACTTCGAATGGCCCAGTAAAGAATCAAGCAGTTAGAGCGATGTCTCAGTCTATGAGGGTCTTGTAAGGTCGTGCAACGCTGCCCAACAGAGGTGCATTTGAAATTTAAGAAACCTACTAGGTCTGCTCGTAATTCGGAAGCATGGCGTACAATGCCTATTGTTCTCGGGACATTTACTTACAGTTCGAAAAAGTGTATAGGTATGTCATGACGCTTATTAATATTCATCGATGCTCCGAACGAGCTGTTTTCATTGGTTGCTATGAATGCGCGACAATACTCATTACCTCATGATGGGGCGGTAAACTAAACAATGAACTCTCCGCTTATTGTTTCTTTCTTTGTTTCAATGAACTCAACGTGCTTTTGTTATTTAAATATCGAAACAACTCACCGCACGCGTGTGTTTTTTGTTCGTTTCGCAAAAGTCAAACATGTTTGTAAAGTTTATAAATGAATTCTGAAAATGAAAATTTGGTTGTCTTGTAGATAATTATATATGTATAATTCTACTGTCATGTGTTTTTATATTTTCGCTTGATAATGCTGTTTCTTGCCAACATCAGTGAAGTCCTTGCCACGGTGTGCAAGTTCTTGCCGCATCTCCTCATACAGAGAAGCCGCTTTCTCCTCTACATTTCTGGTCTCGGCCAACACGTCGAAAGGTGTTCGCTCGATCTCCTCCGGTTTTATGGCCAGCTTGACCCAAGTCTCTGCTTTTAATCTTTTTCGTTTTTTTCCATCCTTTGTTCCTTGAACTTTTCTCCAGAATCTTCTAATGCTCTCAGCAAGTGCATTTCCAATACGCTCTTGACCCGATGCCTTCAGCTGGTATCCAAGAGGCAAGATGCTTCGTTGGAGCAAGTCGAAGACTGTTTGGGGACGCCCGTGAACTTGTCGCCAGTTATATATTACTTCGCCGTTAAGTTGAAGATAATACATCGGACTGTTTACGTCAACAAATGGAGGTACCATATGAAGGAGTAACGGATTGATCGGGTTTTCGAAGAGCTCTGAAAAGAGCTCCCGATTACTGACGTTTTCCATGTTTATATTCATTGCGCGATCTGGTCGGCTATTCGAATAAGTCAGCCGGAACAGTAACCTCAGTTTTAAAATTCGCGGCAATTGTGAACCAGTTTACACACGAGTGGCTTTTTTGAATGGGTTTTGTTTTAGTCTTGGTTACCATTGTTATTCGGTCGTACGCTTGAAACAATAGCCCACTTGCTCGAGACGCGCCATTTTCAAACACAACTACAACTAGCAGTTTTCAAACCGGAAAGAACAGTGGTTCCCGTTGACCGATTTTTAATCTTCAAACATATTTTGGTAGAAAAAAGATAAATTTTTCATTTGCCGTTCGTGGGTTGGCGAAAATCAGTAGAACTTTTTAGAAATGTCGTTTTGAAAACAGCCTCCATACAAAAAAAGGCCAATTTTGCTGTATTTTCAAGTGCAAAAGAACAGTCCTTACACTTGTTCAATTTTGTTTGTTTTAGCCTTTAAATGTAGATATAGCATTCTTCTTCAAAAAGCCGCGCGTGGGTTGGTAGATTTATACTTCTTGAAACCAGAAAAGCAAGTTTAATCAACGCTACTGAGCCAATTTTAGCCCTTTCTTCTCTTATTGTGAGCACTCTCGCATTCAAATTTGCCGCTTCGCTGATAATGAATATTTAATGATGTCCATGCATTCTGCCCCATGGTCAAGATCACCATTTTTAAACTTTCTTTGAAAGAGAACTGAAGGCCAAAAATCAACAGTTTTTGAAACATTTTCTTAGAAAGCCTAACATACACACTTAAGTTTGGATAGTTATTTCTGCTTATTTCTTGTTTTTCGTGTTTTTTGATAGATAAACTATAGATGGTGGCTACATTACCATTTTTTATGTCTTCTTCCCTTGTTTGCAAAATTATAAGTATGAAGCGGTACATTCAACCACATCAAATTTTGTAGGTCAACAGTCGAGCTTTGTTTGCTAGAGCGCTTAAAGAAATCGAAACAAGACAAGTCGTTGTTGGGATAAATTTTGGCCACGCATAATGGCCGATTTATTGATTAAAACTAATATGAAATACAATATTAGCGAATTATTATTTGTTAAGCTCTTGCAAAGGAAGAGAAAAAAGGAGAAGTGCCTATATCACAAATACATAACATAACTGAGGTGGAGGAAGGGAGAAGGAGGGTCGAACTCGCTGAGTGTGTCAGGTCTGGAGACAAAGAGGACGAACTCGAGAAACATGCCACGTCTTATACCGATCGCTGAAAGCGAGGCTAAGTTGTTTTCCAGTGAAACTATTACCAATGAATTCGCTATTGTCATCGAAGTCATAAGGTTGTCTTGTGATGGTTTTGTGATTATTGCTCAATCAAGTTTGTACTTGGTGACCCCGTCCCCATTTAGTTCGACACTTCAGTACTCCCAGCTAACTCTTTGTTGAAAATGAACACTGTGTTTACAGTAACGCCAGGAGCGTGGGTAGAAGCGATAAACGCTTTTATTTGGTGGCAAATAAAATTTATTTATATAATTTGTAATCGAAATAGTGTGAATCGAGTGAACTTGAACTTGATTTATAATACTTCCGTCGCAGATGTCTATAACACCTACTGGATCAACCTGAAAGAAAGCAAAATTGGCGAGTCCCACGACTAAAGATGTCATGTGCACCTCTGATGAAAGGAGTTGTCTCTCATTTCCAAAACACTTCCCTGTCTGAAGACGAAGGGAAATGAAATTTGAGAGTCTGGTAGCGTAAAACGTCACCAATGGAACAAGCATCTCAAAGTTCGGATCTCTATCGTAAATGCTAAAGTTATGTTCACTGGAGGATGAAATAACAATACCAAAGCTGTTTCAGTAATGTCTGTTGTGAGCCCTGATTTTAATTCAGTCTGCCAAAATGACATCCCAAATGATAACCTAGGTGTGAAAAAATTAAACCACGAGGATATAGAGAAGTTCTTCATTGCTCCTTCAAAAATTCAGTTTTTCACCAAATCTCACAACTTTAGTAACTTCCGATACTTTTCAGTCAGATTTGCTAGAAATTGGCAGAACGAACAGGGTGACTGAGGCAATGTTACCCCTTAACTTGTGGATAAACCACAAAATTTATTTCTGTTCAAAGAAAGAGACGATTAAAGCTATCTAAGGTTAAGTTAATTCAATTCTTTTAATATACACAGTCCTAAACGCAGCGACAAAAACGAAAAAAATAACAGGCCTCAGCAACGCACACCCATATAGTGATGCAAATTTTCCTTCCTTACTTAGTCTTTACCAACACAGTGTTTAAGCTTATTCAGATCAAAAGTGGTTTTACTAACTGGAATCCCAGCGAGACTTGCTCTTATTTCCAAAAAAGGCAAGGAAAAGGACAGCGAAGATAATAGACCAGTGGCACTACTTAGCGTCGCAAGCAAAGTCTTGAATTCGAGGTAGACGACGCACTCGGGGGGGGGGGGGGGGAGGGGGGGTCCATTTCTACAATGAGGGACAAAAGTGTCGACAGAATTTGCAGTGAACTTCGATTTTCAAGCGTCTTGGAAACATTTTTCCCCTCCTCCCCGAAACAATGTTGATTTTCCCATTCCTAACAATGCACATACCAGAGTGCTCACACAACGTTGAATCGGGGGGGGGGGGGGGGGGGCGCCGAAGGTACTAGAGAATCAACGCCAGATGCATACAAATAAAATATAATAAGAGGCAAACGATAGCTGTGCACGTGTGTTATAAATCTTGGTACATTTCTTTGCCGTCCTCTGCAATACGACAACGTGAAATGACCAAGTTTTGTGTCGTCTACGGAACGTGGACGACGACGGCTAATTCATTTGGAATTGAACGCCGTCGTTGCATATTTAGCTTAAGCACGTTTTTAGAGCCATTGGCGGACCGGACAGATCTAGACAATCGCGAACTTAGCTTGTAAAATATAAATTCATTTTTTACTAGGCGTCGTCCTCGAAGTCGTCGTCGTCGTTGCTTAAGCTCCTTAGTGTCTCAACTACTTTTGTCTCCCATTGTAGGCTGGCTAAAGAGTTACCTAAAGGGAAGACAGCAATACATGACTGTCAATGGAGCCTATCAGGAATGCACCCAGTGTCATTCGGTATATTTCACAAGGGTCTGTTTTGAGTTCGCGAACGATCTACCGTCATCAATGGTAAATGGAGTTGTATACATATTTGCCCACAATTGAACGAGTTATTGCATAAGCGGCTCCTAGAACGGAACGATTATATTAGCACGGCACTTCGAGAATTGTATTCATTGTGCCTCAGTGTTTACGTTATTGAGAGTAGTAAAACTACAGACGAACTTAATCAAAACATACACATAAAGGCTTTTGAAGGTTCGTTTTTAACGCGATTACTGTCAAGAAATTCATGGTGCTTGTAATTCTAGGTTAAAATTCCTCGACTGTTATCTTTCTCCGATATCAAGTCACCGACCCGATATGACCGATATGGCTACGATATGATGGTCAATTGGCCAAATTTGGCTAGCGTAAATACCCAATCTTACCGTATATCAGACTCATTTGGTCTTGCCGTGGGTATTTTGGCTCGACTACGTCTCGCCAATATGCCGCGGAAGCGTACCAAAAAGGTACGACTAGGTATAAGTACTGTGCAAAAGTAATGTAAACGATAATCGACGAATATCGCGATATATCGACGTTATTTGAACGATATTTTGCTTAAAACGATATGTTGCACGAGATATCGCGAAGCTATTGTGATAGCTGTTACGATATTTCGCAGTGTTACACGATTTATCGTTTTCACCTATAACGAAAAATCGATGCTGCTCAGAGCTACGTCGTTTTTGCACAGCGCAATTTATGTACTGACTCCACTCAAAACAACTTACCGAGAAAAGGTAGTCACAATTTAGTTCGCAGAAAGATATATTCTTTACTGAACTGAATTACAATACACTTCACGGAAACTAACCATTTTCTCAAGCAAAGAGGATAACATTATCTAGCTACCAAAACTGTAAAGAAGCAGGCTCAAGCCACTTTAATTTATAGCTCATGTGAATGACATGTTAAGGCTCGTCTTGTCAGAAGTAGATGATTATCCCTGTCTGATAAAAGGTAACAAATACAACTTCTGCTCAGTGTAAAGCGTCCACATTCAGGTTTTCCAGTTTCCTAAAATTGTTCAGCGGACGATTTTGTCGAATTTCACAGTTCTGTCGAAGGTGATTTCAAGAAAATGTACTTTAAATTCTCGTACAACTCAAACGTTCACAGAATGGCTCTGACTGCACGGAATTTAAGAAGGCAGAGGACTAATTTATTGCCAAGCGTAGCCCAAACCCACACTGCGAGGAGAACTTCTTAGATCTCATTTTGATCCGAGAGGTGACGCAAAAAGAGATTGCAAAAAGAGAAACTTTTTTCCCTCACTCCTGTCGCCAAGGTTCAGCTTGTCAGGCTTACAAGATCTGTTCTTCTTGCAAGTTTACTGCTTCAGTGCAATGATATCTCCGTGAATCCTGGACCTTCCACTAAAATAACCTGTCCTCGGTGTCTCAAGACGGTCAGAAGAAATCAGGCTTTTGGATTTTGCGTTTTATGCAAATCGCGCTTCCATTTAAAATGCCTGGATGCGAACTTTGAATCTGGCTCGACTTGTCATTTCTGCTCAGTTCCATCTTCTGCTGAGCAACAGTTCGATGACAGTCTAAACGATAGCTTTGTTGTACCAGCAACATCTGATGCTACCCTAAAGTTGCGTGGTCTTAAGTTCATCCATCAAAACATCAGAAGCTTGAGGAAGAAGTTAAATGAACTTCGTGTTTTCATAACGCAAAGTCCACGAATTCACATCATAGCTTTAACTGAGACATGGCTCAACAGTAACATTTCGGATGCAGAAGTGTCATTGCCTGGCTTTACACTTTTTAGAAGAGATAGATTGGTGAGGAAAGGAGGCGGTGTAGCAGTGTTTGTCAGTGAGTCAATTAATGCTGTGCGCCGATCTGACCTCGAGATTGATGAATCTGTTTGGATTGAGATTTTTCTGCCTAAATCAAAAAGCATACTGTTTGGAACATTTTATCGGCCACCTTCAGAGTCAGATAGCCAGCCTGACGAAGATTATTTGGCTCGCTTTTACAACAGCCTGGACTCTGCCGCGGCTGAGGGAAAAGAAATTATTGTAAACGGGGACTTCAACTGTGATTATTTGCCTAAGAAACCAAGCTCTGAAACCAAAAAGTTGAAAGAGATTTTTAAAACCTTTGGTTTAACACAGTTGATTAATGAACCAACACGGTCTACGTCAACCACCGCTACACTTATTGACCTGTTTGCCACCACAAATCCACGAAACATTTCTCGAGCCGTAGTTGCTGAATCCTGTCTGAGTGATCATGATATGCTAATTTCAGTTCGAAAGATAAATAACTTCAAAG
Source organism: Orbicella franksi (assembly GCF_964199315.1). NCBI lineage: Eukaryota > Metazoa > Cnidaria > Anthozoa > Scleractinia > Merulinidae > Orbicella > Orbicella franksi. The sequence continues at coordinate 5,239,628 of NC_138151.1, forward strand.
AACAACCTCGTGTGATAAAGTGCAGGAATTATGCTAAATACGATCCAACTAATTTCTGCAGTGATTTGAAGAAAATCCCCTGGGATGATGTGTTGAGTTCGACTAACGTCGAAGAAGCCTGGTCTTTGTGGAAATGCAACTTTGCGGCTGAATGTGACAAACATGCTCCACTAATCGACAAAAAAGTTAGAGGACGTAATTGTCCATGGCTTACACTGGAAATCAAACAGATGATGAGAGCTCGGGATGCCAGTCTCAAGAAATATCGTAGATCAAAATTAGACACCGATTTGGCCGCATATCGATTACTCCGAAACAAAGTCAGTGCAAGGATTAAACGTGCTAAGGAAAACTATAGTAGATCACTACTTGAAGAGAACAGCGGCGATTCTGAATCTTTCTGGAGGTCTGTGAAGAAAATAATGCCGGACACGAAACAGAAATCTATTCCGACCTGTATCAAGGCAGAGGGCAAGATTGTTACTGATAAACAAAGCATTTCAGAATTGTTTAACACTTACTTTACTTCTGTTGTGAACAAGTTATTTGAATCATGCCGGTATGCAAGACCAGTTTTTAATTCTACAACCGAGGAGCTGTTTACAAAGAATCATTTTGAGTTCACAGCAGTGGGTAAACCGTTTGTGCTTAAGCAACTTAAATGCCTAAAACTCAAGAAAGCTACAGGTCTAGATGGTCTACCTGCTAGACTTTTAAAGGACAGCGCAGTTGTGATAGCTGACTGTGTAAAACATTTGATAAATCTTTCTATTGAAACTGGTGCAGTCCCGTCTGAATGGAAGCAAGCAAAGGTTGTACCCTTGTTCAAATCTGGAAACAAAGATGATCTGGACAATTACAGGCCTATATCAATTTTACCGATCTTGTCGAAAATTCTGGAGAAAGCTGTCTTCCATCAGCTACATAGCTACCTATCAGAAAACTCTCTTCTCTCGCCTTATCAATCGGGGTTTCGCGCAAATCATTCAACTCAGTCGGCCGTTACCTTCCTTACAGATAAAATTCGTGGTCATATGGACAAAGGGCTATTGACGGGGGCAGTGTTTATTGACCTGAAAAAGGCTCTCGATACTGTTCCTCATGACGGTCTTTTAAACAAGTTGTACAGATATGGAATTCAAGACCAGCCTCTCTCGTGGTTTGAGAGCTATCTCACTAACAGGACTCAGAGAGTGTCCATTGAAAATCACCTTTCTTCTGCCGCCAACATCAGTAGCGGAGTACCTCAAGGTTCCGTGTTAGGGCCTCTCTTGTTTATTCTTTACATAAACGATCTTCCTTTGGCCGTTGGTCTGTCTAGTGTTATGTTATATGCCGACGACACCGTTATTTTTACTGCTGCTTCAAACATTGACCAACTACAGCTGAACTTAAGCCTTGATCTCAATAACGTCTCTAACTGGTTAACAGCAAACGGTCTTTTCCTCAACCTAAAGAAAACTGAGTATGTTTTATTTGGAACTCGGCAAAGGCTAGTCAGATCTGAATCTCATAGTCCGCTTTGCATGGAAGGAAAGGAAGTCAACCAAGTAAAGTCGTTCAAGTACCTAGGAGTCTTGCTAGACGAGTGTTTATCTTTCAACGATCACATAAGCTATTTAAGGTCAAAAGTTGCTAGCAGACTTGGCCTCCTGTCACGATTACGAGGTTGTTTAACCACGGAAGCAGCAAATAAGATCTATTTGTCCACGGTGCTACCGATATTAAGCTATTGTGATACGTGCTTTTGCCCTCTGGGAAGCACTAACAGAAAGACTCTTGAACGCCTGCAACGACGAGCTGCGAAAATCGTATACGGTTTTAAACCTGACATAGCCACGGAAACAATACTCGAGAACCTACGCTGGCCCTCTCTTACAAAAACCATGGAAAAGCACTGTGCACTGTTAGTTAACAAGTGCTTGGTCGGAGAAGTTCCTCTATACTTTAAAGACTATTTCCTGTTACGCTGCCAGAGCGACAACCAACATGTTTTTAACAGATGCACTAGATCGTCAATCACTGACATTATACTTCCTAAATTTCATTTAGATGTCGCTAAAAAGTCTTTTTATTATCATGGTGCATGCACATTTAATAGCCTTCCAACGAACATAAAGATTTTACCACCTAAGGAACGTTTCAAGGCTATCTCCGATTTTTTTTCTTAGGTTATTTTTTAGAACATTTTCAATTCTATATCCAATTTTTATGAGAACGCTATTACCTTTTTAAGCTTTTAAATTTTTTAAACATTTCAGCGTATCTTTTAAAGTAGTTAGTTTTTTTATAGATATATATTATTTATACATGCTCTTTTTATTTTACGTTATACAGGGCCCCCGTTGACACCAGTCCTGCGACTGAAGGGGTCACCCTGTTTAAATATTGATTATTATTATTAAACCATAAACACGCAAAAATGAAACTCGGCCAATATCCAGCCATCTTCACCTTAAGCTTGATCAATAACCAATGTCTATTCACGAAAAGGTGTATTGTTTTCAAGACATTCAAATTTACCCATTTTCTCATTGGTGGGAGGGAAGCACACGAACAGTACAGCTTGCCACCTGATTAGCTCACTTACTTCCTGTGGTGTTGGGTTAGAAATTGGATAAATTGCAATATGAACATCTCTCGTTATGAGATATCTTCTGCAGTAACTGGTATCTTCTATCAGAAGTTTATTCTGTTTTAATTCATTAAAAAGTGTATGATCCTATTGTACTGATCATACATCAGTATATTTTACAGACTGGAAAAACATTACATGAATTGCACGTGTGACTATTATTTTCTTTTGTTCACAGCTCATCCTAGCTGAAAAACTCTATATTTCTGACGTACACACTGTTCTCTTTCTATTGACCTTTTCCTAACTTAAGTGCACACGTCCAAAAGCATATTGATAATAAAATGATAATCTGACAATTCAAGAGAGCTTCAATCTTAGCGTCTGAGTCAAAAAGGAACATTTTTACTTCGAAAATGTACCTCGCCCAACAAACTTTAAGCATGGGTCTCCTTGAATTTCCTAATGAAGTCAAGTCATCGTGAAGATTAGTAACAT